>NC_068355.1:33264701-33529701 GCF_020536995.1 Dreissena polymorpha | reverse complement strand
GTATTATATCATAAATAAGCATCAAGAGAGCTTATGACCAACAATGTGTTAAATACAGTTCGTATTTGTGTTTAGTTCATATAATTGAATCTACCATACTGAAGTGCAACGTGCTACATATGCGGTACCTTGATCAACACACATACGTACACATGGCGTGTTATGTAGCTCATCGTAAAATTAATGATAGACGAGTGTATCGAGTATAAATCATTGGCATATAATGTGCCCATTTGCTGAAAAAAGTCCCAAGCTGATATACTACAGCACTGCAAAAACATAGCCGTATTACAAACACGCGGCGTGCTACATTTTAATGTGTGTGTTAGGAGAACGTGTAGTAAATCTTCGGTGACAGGCTAATTCACTAGTGTGCTACAATTAATGATTGTGTGTTACGCAGCATAACATACATACAGTTATATGTGCACATATTCCTGATGTTGGCATACAAGGGACCGTACTATATATTCTGTATTACTGGGACAATTTGTATATTATTTATTTTGCCTTTTAATAACATCTTAACATTATTTGACAATACAAATGGCACTTTAATATCACATTAGAAGCATTTTGCGATTAAAAAATATACACAAAGAATAATTGGTCCCATTAATATTTCATAAGTATAAGATATTCATAAAGGAGACCATATAATATATTGAACATTATGGGGATCATTTAAAATATTGTGCATTAAGGAAACCATTTAATATATTGTGCATTAAGGGAACCATTTTATATATTGTTTATTAAGGGAACCATTTCCTATATTGCTTATTAAGGCGACTATTAAATTCATTCTGCATTAAGGGGACATTTTTATACATTGTGTATTAAAGGGACTATGACACTTCGAAGAACCCAAAAGGGTCTAAGTCTTCAAAAATCTGAAATTCAGAATATAATACATCATATAAATACGGTTTATACTGAGTACATTTCACGGGAAAGGTGTTTAAGCAATGTGAAATAAAGTTCATTTTATAAATTGTTTCTTTTTGTTTGGCCTTTTTCTTGTTTACATTTTGACGTTTCTTGTTTACATATTGGCGTCATAATTTTGAATGTTCAACGTCACTGTAGGTATGACATCCGTAACAAGCAAAATGGCTCAGTTGGTTTAGACGCTGTATCATATTATAGCCTTTTATGACCCCTAAAGGCCATCGTGGTTACACATTAAAATCCAGAGGGCGACACTGCAATAGTGCGAAAGTACGATGGCGACAATGCGATAGTACGATGGCGAAAATGCGATATTACGATGGCGACAATGCGATAATACAATGACGACAGTACGATAACGCGACAGTACGATGGCGACAATGCGATGATACGATGGCGACAGTATGACACTACGATGGCGACAGTGCGATAGTATGATGGCGACAACATGACAATGCGATAGCGCGATAATACGATGACGACAGCGCGACAATACGATCACGACAGTGAGACAATACGATGACGACAGTGCGACAATACAATGGCGACAGTGCAAAAGTAAAATGGCGACAATGCCACAGTGCGATAATACGATGAAGACAGTGTGACAATACGATGGCGCCATCGTATTATTGCCTTGTCGCCATCGTACTATCGCGTTGTAGCATTGTCGCCATCGTACTATCGCGTTATCGTACTGTCGTCATCGTATAACCGCATTGTCGCCATCGTACTCTCGCACAGTCGCCATCGTTTTGTCGCACTGTCGTCATCGTATTATCGCACTATCGTATTGTCGCTCTAAGGTTTTAGTGTGTAACCACGATTGCCCAAATAGTAACAAACACACGGCGTGCTACATTTTAATGTGTGTGTACGGAGAACGTGTGCTACATCTTCGGTGACAGGCTAATTCACTAGTTTGCTTCAAATAATGAGTGTGTGTTACATAGCGTAACATACATCAGTTATATGTACACATATTGCTGTTGTAGGCATGAGGAATCGCACTATATATTCTGCATTAGGAGGACAATTTGTAAATTTGTTATATTTTTTTGTAATAGGGTGGTTTTATTTCAATAGATTTTCTATTTCCGAAAGCGCGTTTTCTCGCTCTAGGATGCCTACGTTACATCCGGCGACCTTCAACATTGGCCCACGATTAGAAGTCGTGGGAACTGACAAACATTGCACTGTTCTCGGTATTTATAAGTGATATTTTTAGATATTTCAGTTGGTTGCGCTTTCCTTATTCAGGCGCGAAAACGGCACTATGATATCATTACAAAAGAATTCTAAAAAGAAATGTACAATAATACATACATATTTTTTTTATTCCCAACCTACATTTACAGTGATTTTCCTTGATTTATTCGTCTATTTATTCAAATGAATTTATTTGTTAAGTAATAGGTTCCTAATTCGATTTGAATAAGGCACAAGGAACCAGTTGTAAGGAGCATAAGGAACATTAATGAAGTTACCAAGACTTTCCCTCACGAGTGCGTATTCAAATTAAAAACGAATGAAAATTAAATGTGTCACTTATGTGACCAACATAATTCAAAGTTGCTTAGGTAATCTTCAACAAAAAGGAATACTAATAAAGAATATTAATACATTGTAAACCTAAGGTGAATATTGGGATATGCGCCTTAGTAAACTTTTCCGGATTTATATTTAGTTACGAAGACCCCTCCCCCTCTCCACCTTACAGTCAGTAATTCCACGGAGCGTATATTGACTCATCTAGAGTCAGTGGTAATTCTGATCATTAATACATATAATAGTTAAAATTAAATTCTTGTAAACAAATTAGTATTAAAATGAAAAATCACCTTTAGTGGCCATAAGCAACATGCAAACTTAACAATGACATCCACACCAGCATAAACGGGAATTATCAGGTGTCGTTACTTGGCAAACTTTTTCAGAATTCGTCAGTTGCAAATCAATAATCAGGTTTTGATACTTCGACATACTTCGTGTTTTTGGTGTTTATACTTAGATATTAAAATGCTTGAAATTGTAAATACTTATCGGACGAACAAAGCGCTGAAACCGCAGTGTATGTCTATTTAGCGAATACACCATAATCAGCATAGAAGAAACACCGAACACGCAATTAACATTGTTTTAACGAATATGGCGATCGTCGTAATGTCGAACGCACAAACAAACGAACGAACGAACGAGCGACCAACCGAACGAAATGAATAGATAGATAAATAGATAGACAGATAAATAAATAAGATAATTAATAAATGAATGAATGAATGAATGAATTGATGGATGGATGGATGGATGGATGGATGGATGGATGGATGGATGGATGGATGGATGGATGGATGGATGGATGGATGGATGGATGGATGGATGGATGGATGGATGGAGGGAGGGAGGGAGGGAGGGAGGGAGGGAGGGAGGGAGGGAGGGATGGTGGGACAAACGAATGGACGCACGAACGCACACACGCACTCATGAATGAATGAATGAATGAATGAATGAATGAATGAATGAATGAATAAATAAATAAATAAATAAATAAATAAATAAATAAATAAATAAATAAATAAATGAATCCATGTTCTTTTTACAATTTTTGTTTATTATTTTTGGTATTGCATACTTAAATATAATTTAACTACAAACAAATCATAATTTTTTTTCAAAATTATGAATCTTTTGTAGATTTCACAGGTACGACAAATAAACCCGCGGTGACAAGATTCGCTTCAGTATGTAATATATTTAATCTTAAAATGTTCCAAATTCCTTGAATCAAATATATATGCACTCAGGTAAATGTCAACTACCCATTTGTGTGTCTTGATTTCACGCTCAGCCATATGACCAAACACAAATAAAAAATTGAACAAAACAACACGCAAATGAACCAACTAAAACTAAACTTAAATGTAGGTCCACGGGTAATACAAAGCTAAGACATTACAATTTAAGCCAGAACAGTGATAGTGGTGTTTAAAATGATTCAATCTGGATAAAATTGATTGATATCATATCCAGTGCGCCGGTCAAAGCAAGACTTCCACTGATTTTTTCGCAAAATGTTGTTTAAGGGATAAATGATCAAGCCTAGAAAAAAGAGAGGATGACATGAATTGGATACATGCATGTGATTTTGTATTTTAAAATCTTGTCCTCCATCTGAAATTTAAATATATGAAGATCATCGTGATTAAGGTAATACGGAAATTTAAAATTTATTTTTCTCACCCATTTTGACCAAAATATACATATCTCTCATATAGTCTAGCACTCCAATTGTCGAAAAATCATCAAAATTGTTTTTTTATTATGCTTTCAGATGAATTTCTGTGACTTTGAAACTCCAGTATATGTGCTTTTACAATTTAAATTACACTAATTACACCAATCCGATAGGTTCCCATTATAATACTGCCAACTTTCACACAATTTTTGTCTGGCCTTTCCTTTTCTTGTTCCAAGGTTTAATTTTAAAGACCGATATGTCGTCTTCCAATAATTTCAATACAATTTCAGACACCAGTACAACCATCGTTTGGCAGCCATATTTCGACAAAGCATTTTTCGACAAAAGCCCCATACAACATAAAACACGCACTTTAAGTTTATATTTTAAGTTAGAATGTAATTTATGTCATCAAAATACTCAAGAAACATATATGATATCAGAAATAGCCCCATTATACAAGTCTCAGATTGTTAAATGGCTTTTATGCAAGTAGAGAAAAAACTCTTTAGAAATTACGCACTACGGAAACTCGATGTTTTAGTGGAATGTAACCTAAGATGGCCAATCGGGACACCTCGGACAATTCCGCCATATCGGCGATCGTCTCTCGGGTGTATTTGGTGGAAGGATATGTCTAACGCCTCTAGGCGGAAGATATTACACCGAAAATATAGTTCGGGTTACACAACATTAAATTTGCACTAAATTAACTGATAATATAGATATAGAAGGACCAATATCTCTGAGGAGTAATATAATAGAATATTTGTTTCTGTTATTGTTATACATTAGTTGTCATTACATACAAAATATTCAAATGTTAATTAAATGTTTAGAAAGCCAATTAGTTGTTTCTTGAAGTGTAAACAACACCATTATTCAAACTTAAAGAACCAGTATTTCTTAAATTGCATTAATTATCGGTACAGTATTGCGGATGTTTTGCAGGGCGACAAACTTTTAGATTTAATCCATATGTTTAGGTTCTATACCATAAACAATCGTACAACACTGTACAGTGGTACAGGGAAAACTCTTCGGTGTAATATAAGAAATAGTAAAATCCACTTAGATCCCCCACCCCCCCAAAAAAAACAACAACATTATAGTGACAAGCCAGGAAGTCACAAACTGTATACAGACAAAAGCCATATGGCTCTCAGTGGGGTTTACTATTACCAGTATTGAGACACCTAAAGGGTTTCGCAGGATGGAATAAGTGGAGAGCTTGATTGAATTTGAAAAACAATTCTTTCTGTGCAACCATACAGTACTTCTGGCAGATATTTTTTATATTTTAGCCTAGGCAACTTAATTCCAGATGCTGTTATTCTGGCCAGGCCGATACTCTTTAGCTGGGCAACCAAAACACTTAATATGGTCAACCGTGCAGGCAACAATTGTAACTAGAAGTGGCGCGGCAGAGGCTGACGCGTATCCCCATTCCGCATGTTTGACCCAGTAAGCATTTTAATGAACCTCGTGGTGAATATAATGGATCAGCCCTGTTTTAGCCTTAAGTGTAAATTGGTTATTCCAATACTGTGGAGACACCAATAACACCTATAAACAAATTAAGAATACAGTTTTTTATGCCCCCGGTAGGTTGGCATATAGTTTTTGAACTGTCCGTCAGTCTGTCTGTCTGTTCTTCCGTCTGAAAACTTTAACATTGCCCTAACTTTTGCAATATTGAAGATAGCAACTTGATATATGGCATGCATGTGCAACTCAAGTAGCTGCACATTTTGAGTGGTGAAAGGTCAAGGTCACGTAAAGGTCAAATATATGGCTTTCAAGCGGCGCAATAGGGGGTATTGTGTTTCTGACAAACACATCTCTTGTTTTTAATTGAAAAACCAAAGACATTGTTGGAATTTGACTTATTTAAGGCATCGTGTATACATTTTAAAACTCAATTTTCCACAATATGAAACAACTTTTTTAAAAGGCACCAATAAAAGCTCCTCCATCCCCTATGCACGCTAAACCAAGAATCAGTTTTTTATAAGATTATCCTTCAAAATTGGCAAAAGTCCGGGGCAATACTGTCAAAAGGCCCTTTAACAACTCTTGTGACATGCAGCTGTAGTCTATTTTCTCTGTATTTTTTTTTTACAGCGAAACACATAATGGCATCATCATAGATGTATAGCTCAGAATTCATTTTATACTATATAAATATGTTATGTGGTCTTATTTATACAAAATAACCTGGATATTTATGAAAAAACACCATCTCCCTGTAAAGAGAGATGGCATTTGTTCGCCATAAACATTTATATATTCAGTAAATTGTAAGCAACAAACATAAAAAATTCAGTCCCCCAGTCATCGAGTTTTTAAAGAGTTCAACTTTGCTTAAGTAATAATGCATCAATGTTGATTCTAACAAAAAAAGGGTAGTCATTTATGCTTAAACAGTTCTGCTTTCCAGAAGCAAGGACGTCAAACACAAACTTTAAACCATTTATAGTCTTAATTATTAAACAAGAGGGCCATGATGGCCCTTTATCGCTCCACTGCTGAAAAAAAGACTGAAACAAATATTCTCGGCATGTGCAAATACTTAAATATAGGCCCTATTTAAGCACATGTACACTTTTGTGACCCCCTGGGCTGGGTCACATTTAACCCCAGGGGCATAATTTGAGCAAACTTTGTAGAGGACTACTATATCTCACTACATACAAAATGTGGTAGCCCTAGGTCCTAGAGTTAAGGACAAGAATATTTTTAAAGTTTTCACAAAATAAGCAAGATATAAGCGTATATAATGTTCAATTTTGTAACCCGGTGGTCAGGTCAAATTTGACCCAAAGGGCATTATTTGAACAAACTTGGTAGAGGACTATAAGATGCTACTGCATACCAAATTTGGTAGCCATAGTCCGAATGGTTTTCGACAAGAAGATTTTTAAAGATATCACAAATAGGTGCTTTATAAGCGTTAATTCAATTTTGTGACCCCTCGGGGCAGGGTCCAAGTTGACCCCAGAGGCATTATTTGAACAAATTTGGTAGAGGTTTATTTTAGATGTCACTACATACCAAATTTGGTAGCCCTAAGCCCAATGGTTATGGACAAGAATTTTTGAAGTTTTCACAAAATAGGCCTTATATAAGCATGTGTTCAATTTTGTGACCCCCGGGGCAGAGTCAAATTTGACCCCAGGGGCATAATTTGTAAAAATTTGGTAGAGGACTATTAGATGTCTCTACATACAAAATTTGATAGCCCTACGCTCAATGGTTATGGACAATAAGATTTTGAAAGTTTTCACAAAATAGGCCTTATATAAGCAAATTTTCAATTTTGTGACCCCTGGGGCAGGGTCAAATTTGACCCCAGGGGCATAATTTGAACAAATTTGAAAGAGGTTCACCTCAGGAACATTCCTGAGAAATTTCATCAGAATTGGACCAGTAGTTTAGGAGAAGATGTTTAAAGGAAAAGATAACGCGCGGACGGACCGACGCACGCGCGACGAACACAGGACCATGACATAAGCCTCGCTTGTCTTTGACCAGTGGAGCATAAAAGATATTCAGCGTATATCCTGATTTTGTAATATAGTACGAAAAATAACAATTTTTTTTTGATTCTGTAGTAGAAACAAAGAAGAACCCTTTTCTTTTCAAAGTAAAAGTTTTATAATTATTTTTATTTTATTTATTTTTTTACATTTATTTTTTTATTCAATATAGTACATACAATGTTTACATGTATATGATCATACAACAAAGTGATTGTACAAAGCAATTGAGTTCAGACATGTAATACAAGATATGCTAATATATATACTTTTTTTGGTTTCCTTAAGATTAAGAAAAAAACAAAAACAAAAACACACAAAAACTGGGTTAATATGTTTTTTCTTTGGTTGTTTGTGATAGGTGTTGTTTTTTTTTAAAAGAGAAAAGAAAAGAACAACAGAAGAACAGTTATGAAAAATGATGAGTTGTATAAAGTGGGAAGAAAGCATAATGGACTTGTGTGTTTTGTTGTATATTCACAATGATCTTATAAGATTAAAAAAAATATACACAAATATTTTAGAAAGATAAACTAACATTAGAGTAAAATGTATATAAGTGGACAAACATTATGAGAATTTTATCAGATTCCATTTTTGTTCAAAGATTTGTAATGTGTCATTACTGAGGGCTATTTCTTTCTCAATCTGCAGGGCTCAACATTAACCCAAAAACCAACTTGCCCTCCGGGCAAGTACTTAGAAAATCTACTTGCCCTGAATGTAAAGCCATTTGCCCAAACATGAAATATCACATTAACTCTTAACCTCATATTTTTTAATAAAGATCAAAATGATACACCACAAAACCTTTTTATTTTTGCAAATTTAACAAAATGATTACAGCAATTAAAGTCTTATTACAGTCTAAATTAAATGCTTTGTTCTTTTTTGCACTTGACCGGGCGGACAACTAGATTATAAAGTAACTTGCCCGGACCCAACTTTTACTTGCCAGGGGCAATAGGACAACCGTTAATGTTGAGCCCTGTCTGGATTTTTAGTTTAAGACTATGGACAAAAACAATTAAAATTTGGTACTTGTTTTTTGTACTTCATGTTAAAGATAAAAGATGTTTAAAGGAAAAGTTAACGCGCAGACGGACGCACGCACACACAGCGAACACAGGACCATGACATAAGCCCTGCTGGTCTTTGGCCAGTGGAGCTAAAAAGATATTCGGGGTATATCCTGATTTTGTAGTATAGTACGAAAAATAACGTTTTTATTTGATTCTGTAGTAGAAACAAAGAAGAACCCTTTCTTTTCAAAGTAAAAGTTTTATAATTATGATAAATTGCCAGGACATAATTATGGGCCTTTGTTTTTGACATCTGATATCTTGGGAACCTAATAATGGTGCCCTAATACGAATGATACATAACATAAGGTAAAACAAAACAAAATTGCTGTGCAAGTGTGTGTGAGATAGAGAAAATTATCAAAAAACAATGAAAATTTTATTTGCAAATTAACTACAACACACTTAGACAACAAAAAGTATTGTTTGTATAATCAATATAAACATAATCTAAGTTGCTGCTAATATGGGATCCTCACCAGGATTTGAACCTGGATTTCCTCTCCATATGGAAAGGTGTTGCTTACACTATAAGGATGTTCCAATTAACAGCAATAATATTGGTTACAATTATTTCTGTCAACTATATTAATTGTTTAATTAAGTCTTGACACAAAATGTGTAAATAAACGTTTCAAGCTTTTTAAAAACAATTTATTCTCCATCAGTTTTTTAAGGCAACTGTCACATTGATAATTACATGTATCATAAGGGCTCGCCTTTAAAGCTACTCTGGATCAGGAACTCATGTTTTTCCACAAGCACTGAACCTGAAATCAGAAAGATTATTTAAAACCACTTTTTTTTTTGTTATAGAAACAATTAAATGCCTTTTTTATTTCAATAGATTACTGATCCCCATAAAAAACTGGACACATAACCCAACAACTTGTTGAAAATTTGTTTGCTTATTTACATCTGTGAGTACATGTGTTGGTACATGTGACAGTGAGGCGGTAAGAAACTGCAACAACTTAATCGAAACAAATATTCAAATAACTACAATGGTATGTTTCTTATGCTAGCAATTAAGTAGCAAATAATGAGAATAACTAAATATGACATTTTGGGCTGCACTAACTATTAAGATCCATATGATGTTCAATGAACTTTATATACAAACAGGGCCGAGTTGCAACATTTTACAAGATTAAACGTTTGATTACTTGTACGGTAAGAAATAACACTTTTTAATTGATGTTACATGCATCAAAATAATCCCAAATAGTTTAAACAAAAAACACAGAAATATTAATTGACTAGATAGTAGATTGACATGAACAGACAGTAAAAAAAAAACTAAAATAGAGTTTTGGAATGGTCATGTTCATCAGATCATGTACAAAATTGGGACAATCATAGCTCTACACAGTTTCCAACTAGTATTTTTAATGTAAAAGAAACAGATAAAGAAAAAAAGATGTCCACAGAACATATGCTTGGAAAGTTCTGGGATTATTTCATCAAAATTTCTTCAAGAAAGTATAATGTACTGAAAAGTTTAGCTTAATAAAAAAAAATCACTTAACAATATATATATATATAATATTACAGATATTCACATATAAACATTGTTACTGAACTCAACAGAAAACACTTTAAAAGTTTCAATGACTTAACATATCGTTGTTGAAAAAAAGGGGCGCTTGCTGCACTGGTAACAACACAATTATATAACGAGATAATTTGCTCATAAAATGTCCATAATCAAGAATTAGGTAAACATTGTGGGCAGTCAATCGTTTGGCATATGGGTGTTTGAACTAAATTGCATCCTATAAAAAAAATGGCAGCAAAAGATATTGATGTTATGTACATTTAAAAATCCGCAGAACTCAATATAACAAGCGAATTCTTTGAATTGATATCCCCCGCATATATACTTCTGGACACAAAAGTGTTATATTTGACACTAAAAAAAGCATTTTTTTTAAGATACAAAAGGCCATAACTCTGTTATTATCAGATGGTGTACAATGCCATTTGGTGGCATCATCCTATTATCCATATATATACTCATACCAAGTTTCAATGAAATCCGCAAAAGCACTTCCAAGATATGGCTCCGGACACAAAAGTGACTGATGGACGGACAGCCGGACGGACAGCGCCAAGACAATATCCTTCCACCTCTGGCAGGGGATATATACTCATACCAAGTTTCAATGAAATCTGCCAAAGCACTCCCAAGATATGGCTCCGGACACAAAAGTGCCTATAGTAAAAAGCTTTTTTTCAAGATACAAAGGGCCATAACTCTGTTTTGAACAGATGGTATACAATGCCATTTGGCGTGCATCATCCTCTTATGCATATATATACTCATACTAAGTTTCAATGAAATCCGCCAAAGCACCGTCAAGATATGGCTCCAGACACAAAAGTGCCTATAGTAAAAAGCATTTTTTCAAGATACAAAGGGCCATAACTCTGTTTTTAACAGATGGTGTACAATACCATTTGGCGTGCATCTTCCTCTTATGCATATATATAGTCATACCAAGTTTCAATGAAATCCGCCAAAGCACTTCCAAGATATTGCTCCGGACACAAAAGAGCCTATAGTAAAAAGCATTTTTTCAAGATACAAAGGGCCATAACTCTGTTTTTAACAGATGGTGTACAATGCCATTTGGCGTGCATCATCCTCTTATGCATATACATACTCATAACAAGTTTCAATGAAATCAGCCAAAGCACTTCAATGATATGGCTCCGGACACAAAAGTGCCGGACGGACAGCCGGACGGACGGACAACGCCAAAACAATACCCCTCCGCCTCTGGCGGGGGATAATAAGCGCTTGGTGAAATCTACAATTAATTATGCTCACCGTCTTGAAATAAAAAGTTCTTCAGCAAGCGTCGATTCTTTCTTGGGTCTGATGCGCAATACACAACTGATTATTATGCCACTTGAAGTGATTAATAGTAATAACACATTTAATTAATACATCAGTGAACTAAATCTTGCAATAGACTAACACTAGTGTAAATTATTACATTTTTTGACTTGATACATTTACATGTTTAACTAAGCTGTTTACAAATTTAGATAGGAGTGGGTCTCACTAAACACTGCAAAGACACACACAGTCTAGCAAAGGCTACAAAGACAAGTAAAGTCAGAAATAAGTTAACCAGTGTATCCTTTATTTAATAAATGTAAGACTAATTGGGGAATATATTTAGGAGAAACAAAGATTTTAACATAAATAACTGTTTTTATTTGGTCCACAGTAGTTTTGATATAATTCCAATCAAGGTATAACAAAGGCAATCCACGAGTTACAATGGGTTTATTGGACCTTGCAGCATGTGTTTGACTTTGTGTACGTTTGCTACACTTTGTGTGTGTGTGTTTGTAGTGTTTAGTGTGAACCTTACGGCATGTAAACAATAGCTTCTTTTAATTTTAGAGACATGTGATTAATGCTATAATGCTTCTTAAACTATGGAAAAACGTTTCGGTGTAATGTTTAGAGAATGTTTTTAATCATGTTTTGAATTTATTGTAATTAACATGCACATGTTCTTTAAAATATATTCATATTTCTGTTCAAATGATATGCATCCGTTGTTTACAGTGATTTTTGTATTATTAGCTAATGTACAATTTGGATGTAATCATTTGGGACCTACTGGCGGAAATTTTTATATGAATTTGACTGGTCATGATTAAAGGTAAACTAAGGTCAAAAGTGACGTTAAACAGCTAAGCTGAAAAAAAGAAAGGAAGTCTTCCTTAACTGGGCTCAATCCACTGACCCTTGGAGTAAAAGTCAAGCGCTTAAACCAATGGGCCATCAGTGCTTCCATAGTCAGTGGTTTATTTTATACTTTATACATGTATAAGCATTCCTTGAAATATCACACAATCAAACAATAAAAAAAGAACTCTCCCACATTATTTGTGTCATAAAATGCAATATTGATAAATGTAAACATTCGATCTAAAAAGCTCCAATAAAACACAAGAATAAAATTAAATAAAAAAAAAAAGTAACCCTCAACTTGGCTAGAACCATTGACCCCTGGAGTAAAAGTCTACCGCTTAGACCACTCGGCCTTCCATGCGTATACAATGAGTGATGTATTTTATACTTTATGTAAGCAATCCTTGTAGTGTCACAAATTATAACGAAAACAGTCAATTTAAAGGTGCCAGTTAAAAATCAAGAATACAATTAAAATAAGGAAAAAAAGTAGCCCTCATCAGGGCTAGAACCACTGACCCCTAGAGTCCTGGATTTAAAGTCTACCATTTAGACTACTCAAACATCCGTGCTTATTGAATGAAGACTTTTTTTGAAGGATGTATTTTATACTATATATAAGCATTCTTTATAGCTTCACAAAATATAAGGACAACAACAGATTTCTCCAAAGTATTCAATCGTTTCGTGTTGCAACGCTGTATAATTTTCAGGCTTTTAAATCGTCAAAAGATGCATATAATGGCTATTTTAGAGCATGGTTAATGTTCAGTATTACTGTTTCCTTGCAAATATTATAACTAAAATCAAAATATGCGAATCTGAAACATTGTTTTAAAATTTTCTCAATTTACCAAAACGTGAAAATGTAAAATTAACTTCATGTCATAGTCCAAATAATTAGACGTAATCTACCGATGTATACATGTATCAACCTCATATTTATAGGATAGCTGAAATTATTCACGTTCAGAATAAATCTGAGCCAAGAGTCTGCCAAAACAAAAATCATCAAAAGACTATTGCGGCAATTTATATTGACTACATGAAGTCATCATTGATAATTAATACTATTGGACTAGGAGTACTCAATGTCAATACTGGAAACTTTCCATTTAAACAAGTGTAATTATGTTGTGTGAATTCACAGATTTACAATAAATATTATATAAAGAATGTAATCTTGAAACAGACGAGCTACAAACAACACATTTTAATGTTTCTTCTTTACGTCAGGTTTGAAACCGTCGGGCAGCCATCTGTTCTGTTCTGTGTTCTTCTTGAACCCCCTTTGTAGAGGAACCAAACAATCGTTTGTAGACAGTGAATAATCCTCCACCGAATATAAACACTATATTACACGTTCACACTATTCACTCCTTAAATCACACACCTTTCACTAGAATATAAGTCTATCCACTAATCGCGAATATATGCGACTTAGAACTGTACGCGCGATTTTTCATTAGTTGTTAAAATATTAAATGAGATAAAAATAAAAATAAATCATTAAATGAATTTACGGAAGGCCGGAGAGTGCTTCTGTACATACATTAGAATTGTATTGCCTTCAATAAAAATACCCAATAAACACTATTGCCAGTTTAATTAAGAATTATGCCCTTCTTTAGTTTGTTTTTTGTGTGTGTCTTGTTTTCAAAAGTAGTTCCAAATCCAATATGACGGCCGCCTTCGTACATCAGAGAGACGGTGTGGTGTAGCCCACTGTCCGATGCGTTCAGATTGCTAAGATGGCGGCGTTTGACAACGCATTTAACGAACGCACATAAAACATGCATTTTAGTAACGAATAAAAACCTTATAATGTAATAAAAAGGTAAATATGTGTTTCTTTCATGTATTACTCTTCATTTACTATAAATTTACGATGGTCTTATTCCTACAATGTCAATTTCTGAAACAAATGAATCGCAAACTGTACATTTTATCAAGAAAGATGAATGAGTTGCTCCCCTTTTCTTTAAATAATGTTCGGTGGCCTAGTGTAAAAATGGACCGTTTATCTATGATGTTGTCTACATTAATCAATGCGATGAAGGCGGCGTAGTTGCTCGCCATTGCATAATATATAGACGTAACTCATTTTTCAAAATGAGGTAATTGCTTTTTAAATGCAAGATTGAAATAAACGCAACCCACTGAAATTTAGAAAGTGTCTTTATGCAAGGTCGAGATGTGTTTGCACTGTTAATCATCCTATTTATGTTATAGCAATAATAAGACTACCAAATATAATGAAATGTCCCTTTAAGATGTTCTGAAAGCATTGTAAATATGATGAAAATGGTACAGTGAGGTCGTCAGTTCCGAATCACTATCGAAACTACCCATGTATATTTTAAAACGGCGATCGATTTTAATTTCGGATATAGGGCGTATTACATATAATTTTAACCTCTATGCTTCGCTTACCTTGATTTTGAATTTGGTTCTAAATATAAATGAGTGTTTATGTTATTTCTAAACCGAAACCTTTCTCCATTTCCGGTTAATATTCTCCAATAGCGAATCACGTGACAGAAGGTGCACTTTATGACTAGGGATCGTCTCAAAACGAACTCGAACTGTCAAAAAAGTTTATTTAACGTTCATAACAATATAACCAGACTAGCTTTTGATCACAGATTTTTGTAAAAACTATAACAACAGGGGACAAAATATTTATAAATTGCACTCGTCCTGCAGGACAAGTGCATTAACATTTTCACTCGTCCTGCAAACACATGCACTTGTCCTTCAAATATGTGTGAAAGAAAGATTGCAAAGGACTGATATGACTAACAATGTTTCCTATATCACTGCTAAAATGCTGCTTACTTAGTTATTCATGCCAGCTGATCACAGAAGAAATGTTAACTTACTTTATTTATGAGGAACACAAAATAAATAAATGAAGACAAATTTGTTTTTTCCTTTTTCTAATGCATGCGTGCTTTCCATTTCGGATGGTTGAACATCGCTCCTGCCCCCTTTAAAGAACGCTCGTATGTCAGACATTTTTCAGATGAAATTCAGACTGGTTGAAAACGGTACTTCGCAGTAAAATAATTCTTTAAAAAAACCAATACTTACAGTGAATGAAGTTAGATGGTTCCCTGTCAACATGGACGCGCAAAGTTTACACCAAAAAGCCAATATTTACTCCGGGACACAGTCTCGCATAACAACGCGCACCTGCTGTATGAAATTTACAATTACGATTTCCGGTTCATTCGTATCTACTTTCGGAATAGATATGCTTTAAGAAATGATTTTATTTAATGAAAATGAGTCTTACTGGTCAGAAAATACATATTTTAACATCAGTTTTTTTTCACTCGTCCTGTAGGACGAGAGCTTTAGGGAAATTCACTCGTCCTTTCAAGATTTCACTCGTCAATACGAGCGGACGAGTGGAATTTTTGTCCCCTGAACAATAAAGAAAGCAAAAGTAAAAAATAACAAAACAAAATTAAAAGGACCTCTACCTGAGATCACACAATTAAGGGCACCCGCATATAATATACATATGTACTACAATATACAGCATACTGTTTCCAAGCAACAACATAGAAAACAAGAAGAAGGAATAGATCAAACGAAATAAAATGGGACCTACCTGAGATCACACACTTGCACTTGCATAAAATATACTATAATATACAATCTAATGTTGCCCCATGTTATCTTAGATTAGCCTTTGCCCACTGGAGACAACACAAGCTTTCTGAGAGGAAAGTTTCATTTCTCAGAGCACAAATTAGAGATTCTAAACAAACCATTACATGAAACCAGAAAATAATGCGCGATTTCAACCTGTGTAGGTTGCACATGACAATTCAAGATATCAGTTAATGCAAATAACAATGACCAGTTTTCTCAAAGAGTATCCAATAATTTAACAGTCCTGCTCTGCTCCGACATGGATGGTACATTTTAATGCAAAAGGCAGTGATAAAAAAAAATACATATATCTATGTAGTGTTAATGCGTGTATAGGACAGCATTTTTTGATACTGAAATATCAGTAAAAATAAATGAAAACAACCTATCGTTGTATGAATAAAATCTTGATAGCATACCATACAGTATTGTCACACAAAACTATGAGAATGTATAAGGAAGCAACAGCACACAATGCATGTCAAGGTTCTATTGTAGTAAATATTCATGTAAACTTTATCCAGATAATATGCTTATGAAGGTGTTTTAATCTCACTTGACTAAGAAAATCTATTTTAAAGGATAAGCAAAATATACATAATAACATTTAAAGTGATGTTTTGTGCAAACTTATTCCACAAAATATAAGTGGAACATGGGCTAACTTTCCTACAACACGACATATATAGACTGCTGCCCCAGATACTGGATTTAAAATATTTTATTAAAATATACCATTTCTTTTTTCAGATGGGATGAACCCAGTCTCACAAATCATATCAATTCAAAATTTGAAAAAAGTCAACTGACCATGAACAATAACTAAATCAATTTCTAGACAAATAGGAATTCAAGCTTTTGGTAAAAAACTAGAAAAAACAAACAAACTAGGAACCAATTAAAATAAAATAAGGAAAAGGTTGGTAATAAGCAACTGCTGGAGAGCTTTGGTAAGTGTACAATACTTCACATGGGTAGAGCTAAACACATCACAGATGCATGGGTGAAAGGTCTGGGCTGCTGCATTACCCCAATTGCCTGTAAGGGCACGTCTGCGTCCTTCACAATACTGAAAAAATAATGATATAAGCCTTACTATTTTAATTATACCTCACGTGACTAGCACATGTCAATTCCCATTTACCCATATTACAGTCACATGCGACATTATTTTATCACCATTGTTTAGCTGAAAATAGCACCATTAGTTTTCCGCATCAAGAGAATATATAAATATACTGCATTTACTTCATTTTTCTTTCTAGCATTTGCATATTTTATTAAATAAAAACAAAAATAAAATCACACAAGTTTAAATTTTTATAATCAGATTTAATTAAATTGGAATACATTGTTTTCCTTTGTCTATGAGTTAATACCAGCAACCTTCCTTTTAAACGTCCGTACATTCAGAAACGTATGTGCCAGAGTGCTTAGTAAATGAATAAACAAGCAATTTTCAATTGTGTTTCTCTTATTAAGTTGTTGTGTTTTCTTTGTTCAGTATAATAAAATAAATATCACATCCATACAGGTTGATAAAACTGGGTTAGGTTAACATAACCATTCTCGGGTAAACATTATGTTGTTATCACCCTGTATGGGATGTGATACATGTATTTATATATGTTTAAAAATAAAATTGCAATGTAACTTCAAGCATTTTAAAGAAATAAAAGATGAACTTGAAATATATTTTCAAACAGTATAAAGTAATTAATAGTAAGATGCTCATATATAAATGGTTACATAATTTTTTGAAGCCCCTGTTGCTTCTAGAAAGTTCTACTCACATGTTTTCATAGTAGCAAGATCATGTTTCCTATTCAATAATGCAATATAAAAATGCTGGTTGGGACCAAATATAATTACATTGTTTTCAAGCAGTATTAAGCATTAAAAATAATAGCATTTCATCCCAGGCCAAGTGTAAAGGCCAATAATAAAATTTACAATATCACTTAACGATGTTTGACAGGTAAAAATTCGTTTGAGATTACCCCTGGTTTACTTCATGTCTGTTTCGGAACTGACACCTGTTGCAGTGAGTCATTTTCGAGACTCTAAATTCACAGTTTGACTGAAAATGTATAAATCTTATTGTTTTCTTATTTCCTGATAAATTACCTTCAATTCAATACCAAGATCACTTACCATGCACATTCCGTTATAGAAGCAAACGTGTTCTAATTTCCGATGACCGATCGCGAAGACAGGATATTGCCGCCATTCGAAAATATGTCTGCGAGCGTTTCGACAATTCAGATTGTTTACATTTGTCTATTTTCTTCCGGTTTGTTGCGAAAAAAATCATCAAATATTAAGGTGAATGGCTGTACAATTTGTTCAATCATAAGTGGTAAGACTTATTTTTCAATGTTAATGAAATGTAATTTGTTTCGGAACTGGCGACTTTTCGGAACTGACGACCTGACTGTATATATAAATGAGATTTAATGAATATAAAAAAATTAATCAATCACCATTAAAATATCAGTGCTCACGCTGCTGCCAGACATTATCGCCAATGGCGATTATTTGATCGAACTGGCTATTATGTCTTAAAATTGTCTAGAAAAAATGGAGATTATTTTATCCGCCTACATCAAAAATAAATTTGCCTCTACAAGTTTTCCGGCGAATGCAAAATGCCTGTAAATCGGGCCATCAAGCAGGAAAAATCGATACAGGGCTCAACATTAACGGTTGTCCTACTGCCCCTGGCAAGTAAAAGTTGGGTCCGGGCAAGTTACTTTATAATCTAGTTGTCCGCCCGGGCAAGTGCAAAAAAGAACAAAGCATTTAATTTAGACTTGAATTAGACTTTAATTGGTGTAATCATTTTGTTAAATGTACAAAAATAAAAAAGGTTTTGGGTGTATCATTTTGATCTTTATTAAAAAATATGAGGTTAACAGTTCATGTGATATTTCATGTTTCGGCAAATGGCTTTACGTTCAGGGCAAGTAGATTTTTTAAGTACTTGCCCAGCAGGGCAAGTTGGTTTTTAGGTAAATGTTGAGCCCTGCGATAACAAGATTACCTGTGTAAACATTAAAGCCGGTGTATTGTCATACACGTGTCAATAACTTCTGCCACATTGTCACATCGTGGCCTAGAGCGTTTTTCTAGTGTTCGACAGAACTGATTTATTTCGGAAATAAATGTCTTATATCTCCCAGTGTTCTACCAATTATCGTTAAATGTTAAATTTTCGTTATTTTTTTGCCAATTATTATGTAAGCGTCATTATTGAAAATCGCCGCGATTGTTGTTGGCTTGTTCAGTTTTTCACGATGTTATTTTTTTCTGCAATTAGATTACGTTGAACATTTGTTGATTGTATAATTATTAAATCGCCATCAACTACATGTAATTACATGTATCCCCGTCATTACCGCTATCTGTCATCTGCTTCAACATTTCTTGATGTGTGATAAGGATTTCAATTTTTTGTGTATTTATTTTGTTTAGATTGCTCAAATGATACCGTAATTCCTTTTAAGTCAGCGGGCGCTAGTAGTCATCTGCTTTAATGTTTCTTTATAATAAAGAAGCCGATTGTGTTATTTTTTTATTATTGATGTGTTTTTGTTGCTCAAAATACTAATTAACGTTTAAACATTCGACACTACTGAAAGGTAAGTAGTAGAAAAACTTGAGTTAAGCAATGTTGCAATTATTCACTTTTTCACTTCTTTCTGAAAACCGTACCATTCTACACATGTTGCAAATGTCCGCCATCTCGCAATTTTAAATTATGTATCTATGGGTAAAGTAAAGCACTGCAATATCACATTTTAAAACAATATTTCAACCTACAGTACAGCCAGGGTTTTCATTAGGATTCTTTGTAGCAGGCTTTTGAGTTATTTGAAGAGGCCAAGAGGCCCCCGGAAGCACCTGCAATTTAACTTATTTGAAACAAAGAAATCGCTTCTCCTGAGCTTTAAGACACCTGTATTTTTAAGAGATTCAAAACAGAAAAAATACTTTGGCTAGCAAATATCACAATCTATTTCTTTAAATTTTCATGTAGATGCATGGGTCTGAGGTGGAATGTCCCCGTCGGGGGCGAAGAGCCCGGGCCCTAGCTTAATGTATAATTTCTGTGCAGTACATAACATGTATTCTTTACAGTATTAATGAAAATCTGAATTAAACAAACACTGGAAATTTTAACATTTTTATAAGTTGTAACTTCCAATAATAACAATGACATTTCAAAATATATAACTAAACCAATTTACATGACTAGTCCACAAGAAGTTATTGCAAATAAGAAGAAACAGTACAAACTGTAAACATCTTTATCACATGTCAAACAATAACATTCAATATAATTAACCTCTACTTAACACGATCCCATTTTATCAAGATTATGTGACTAGCAATTCAAATAATATAACCAAAGGAGTAAATTACCTTAAGAAAAATAAAGTCTGATAAACATCACAATAATTAAAACAATAATACTGAAGCATTTTATGAGCAAATACCTGAACATTTATAAGTAATACTGTGTAAAGAGTACACAATGACTGTCTTTTTCTGAAATAATTGATTATTCAGTTTATAAAGATTGTGTGTCTGTTGACATGAGAATAATTGTTTTTATTTGATTAACTTAGGCAATTATTTGGGAAAAAAATCGGGCATAGGTTGCCCCAGCTGATGCAATCTTAGGATTTAAAGATTTTGCTGAGGAAGCTTCTTTGGGCCAATTTTTTTCAAATACAAATTTGGACATAGCTTAACATTGCAGACTGCAGTGCAAATTCAATATATTTAGCATTTAAGCCAACCAAGTCCGACCTTAATCATGAAAAATATCAGGAGAGTTTGGGGCTCGAGAGTTTCATTTATCCTAATGAAAGACTCACCCTCCTGTAAAATGTAGTAACAAATTAATCCACTTACCGCTCGGAGGATCAAAACTCCGCGGAAAAAAACAAACATCAATCTGTCGAAAATTGAATAAAAAACGAAATGTAAGTGTAGCAGGAAAGCGCATTTATCCGGAGGTGCCGGTAAATGATAAACGTTAAAAAACTGGAACAAGATAACTTCAACTATCGTTCTTACTCGAAATACAAACGAAAAGTCGTTTATTTTCTTTTTTTTTGACATATCCAATTGTTGACTTTGTCACAGTTTGTGACCTTGAATCAAAGTCGTACAGTCTCGTTACCTGCTTCGCGATTGGACAATTATATCGATACGACCAATGAGAAAGCAGTTAACATATATCGGTTAAGGTTGTTTACTTCCGTTTCAGACAGTTAGTATATTAACGAATACTAAATATCTCGTCATCGTCGTGAAAATTTGCCGATGTTTTTTTTAAATTTTGTTTCCGAATTTGAGCCGGCCTGAATAACATTTGAGGCGGTCAAATCGGCCGCCGGCTGCCTCCTAATGAAAACCCTGACAGCCAACGCGGAACAAACATAATCCTCGGTTACGCCATGGAAAGAATCTTAGTACTAGGCGGCCAAGTCGTGTAATCACGCGGCGTATCACTGAGGCACGCTGCATCGATCCGCGCAACGACGCCGAGTCTATATTAACCTTGCGTGCTTTCGCGGAATAAATCCGCCGCATATGTACGCGGCGGATCGAATGAAAATATATCCACCTACATGTACATTTGTGTAGCGTAGAAACCTAGATTTACGCGAGTTTCATAATTATTATTTTCACGTTTTAATAAGCGATATGACACGTAATGTGCGTTAACAAATTATTGTTGGATTTATTCCGCAAAACTGTAAATGTTTTGTTTGATTCTCAAATTATCATTTTTAGTTAGGCTGTTTTCGGAGAAAATCCGAGCTATTGTCATAGCCAGCTCTTGAAACTTTATATGTACATGCACCTTGATGAGTTCTACACGCCACACCAATTTTTGGGTCACTAGGTCAAAGGTCAAGGTCACTGTGACCTCTAATATAAAACTTAAACATAGGCTCTAAAATCAAAGTGCTTCCACCTACAACTTTGAAACTTCATATGTAGATGCACCTTGATGAGTTCTACACGCCAAACCCAATTTTGGGTCACTAGGTGAAAGGTCAAGGTCACTGTGATCTCAAAAAAACAAACATTTTCTGACAAGCTTACGCAGCCGAGCGTTATGCGGTGCTCTTGTTAAATTTGTAATCTGAAACAAACTTCCGAAACTATAATGCTAACGCGACCTTTGGCAAATTCTAGCGTCAAATACACAGTGCTAAAAGATCCTTTGTCTCATAAAAAGCGCGCGAAAATTATGCAGACATGTAGAACGCTGTTTGGAAAGTGTGGGTGTATTTTGTGTTGTATAAATACATGAACATCACGTCTGCAGGCGTTAATCGCGTGTTCAGTGGGAAAACAAACGCCCCGATTAGACGTAATTTCATCATCTCTTTGTTGTAAAATACAGATAAACTGCTTTCCACTAATGTCATCAGCTAGGTACCACTTGTCATTGCTTGTTTCGCCCTTTTAAACCTAGGACAAGCTCTAAGTGGCGGGCGGCAGTGTTGATCAGACACTACCCATTAGTGGATGGCTTCCAGCTACTGGCGTTCCTCCTTAGCCACAGCCAGCTGGAGCTTCTTTCTGCTGCCTGTGATACCTTCTTAATGGCCAGCTTTCTCGCCTGTCCCTCTATTCCCATATCCTGGAACATCTTTTCCAGCGATGGTGCAGGAAACCCTCTGCATCCCACTTCAATCGGGTAGTTCCATGCTCTCCACCCGGCCTCTCTACATTCCTGGACGAGATCTTCGTACTTGGCCTTCTTTCTCTCATGTGCCTGAGTACATCTTTCTTCCCACGGGACAGTCAGCTCTACCAGGATGATCTTCTTTGTCTTTCCGGAGACCATCACAATGTCTGGGCGTAGGGTAGTGTGGACAATGTCTGGAAACTGCAGCTGTTTCATAAGATCTGCCCGTAGTTCCCAGTCATTTGTGCCGTCTAGGATACTCGGATGTCCTCCCTTTGTACCCTTCATTACTGTCCCTGCTGGTACAAAGTTGATGTGCTTTGCCCCTGCATGTACTCGTGCCTTCTTCTTGTGTCTCTCAAGTGTATCCGCTACCTCTCGGAGTACCTGGTCATGTCTCCAGCGGTATCTCCCCTGGGCAAGTGCTTCCTTACACGAGGACAAGATGTGGTCCAGGGTAGCTCTTCCTCCACATAGGGTGCATTCTGCTGTTTCTATCAGCCCCCATCTCTGGAGATTCGCCGGTGTTGGCAAGACATCATAAACTGCCCGGATCAGGAACTGCAGTTGAAAAAACTGGTACTTCCAGATATCTGTCCATGACAGTTTCCTCCCTGTTGTCTGCCACTTTGTCCAGCTTCCCTGGCTCCCCATCTGGACTGCTTTCACCTTTCTTATCTCTTCTTCTTCCTTTCGGATTTCGCTCTGAACAAGTTCTCTTCTTTGGACTGTTGTGGCTGAACTCCACGGTTGTCTAGTGTTCAAGCCGAGTCCCTGTCTACCTTGACAACTTGTTCCCACTATGTCTTGATGTCTCAGTCGACTCTCTGCCTGCTCAACTGCATTCGATGCTGACCATCTTCTTCCAGTTCTGACCTCTATCCCTGCATTTCTAATGCTCATGTCACTAGAGTCTCGTAGGGTCAACACGAGCCTTGCCTTACTAACTTTGTACTCCTCTACAATTGATGAAAGAGGGAGCTGCAACATTCCGGTTCTGTTGTAGAGTCCAATACTTGTCATACATGATGGAAGTCCGAACCATCGTCTCAGGCTCTTGTTTATCATGCTTTCCAAGCTATCAACCGTCGATGTTGGGATCTCATACAACATTAGTGGCCACAGAAGATGGGGCAGGATGGCTGGAAAAGCCATGCCTTGAACTTCCCTGGTAGGCCTGTTCCCTCTATCTTTGCAAGCCCATTCCTCAGTTGCTGCCTGATGCGCTCTGTGTTATTTCTGCTATCACCCAGTGTGGTGTCAAACCATTTACCCAAGCACTTGACGGGGTTGTCAATAAGTGATGGGATATCCTCGCCCTGTACCCTGAGTGTTGTCTTCTGCCAGACTTTACCTCTTCTCAAGATAAGAAATCTTGATTTCCTTGGTTTGAAGGCCATTCTAGCCCATGACACAACATCTTCAAGGGCTGATAGGATCCATCGTGCTTGTATGTGGGACTCTGTTGTGATAGTCAGATCATCCATAAATCCCCTCTGTGGTGGAAGTCTGATATCTGTCTGGGTCTTCGGTCCCCTTGACTCCCTGTCTCCGGCTTTGATGATGAGATTCATAGCGGCGATGAACAGTACTACTGACACTGTACAGCCGGTTACAATCCCCTTCTGAAGCTGTATCCAGGATGTTGTAAAGTTCTTTGTTGTGAAGCGCATGTTGATGTTTCTGTAGTAGCTTCTGACAATGCTCTGAATATGTTCTGGTACATGGTGGTGTTTCAGAGCAAACTCTATTACCTGGTGGGGTACCGTGCCATACGCATTTGCTAGATCCAGCCATACAACTGTGAGATCTGTCTTGTTGATCTTAGCTTCCCTGATTAACTGGCTAATAGCGCATGTGTGTTCAATGCAGCCAGAGAATCCTGGAACACTTCCCTTCTGTGCTGATGTGTCAATGTACCCATTACTGGTCATGAATGTTGTAAGACGCCTGGCAACCACTGACATGAAGATCTTGCCCTCCACATTCAACAATGATATTGTCCGGAACTGTCCAATATCCTTGGAAACCTCCTCCTTTGGGACGAAGATGCCTTCTGCTCGCTGCCACTCCACAGGTACATCTCCTTTACGCCAGATCACCTTCAATAGTTTCCACAACCGTCTCAGCAGTTTTGGGCATGACTTGTACACCTTGTAAGGTATTCCATTTGGGCCTGGTGCTGACTTGGATCTAGCCTTCTTGATTATATCTTGGACCTCCTTGAGGGTTGGTTCTCCCTCAGTAAATGCAACAATGGGCATGGGTACTGGGGCTATGCGTTCATGTCCCTCCATCCGCATATGTCTCGCCTGATCAGAGTGCGTGTTCTTCAGATGCTCTTCAACCTCCTCTTTAGAACAATTAAATAGTAACAAATGCCAAAATGTATTTGATACTTAAGAAATATGGGGAATGTTTGTGTATCGTAAATATTAATCAGCATTTCCTTTAAAACTGGAATATACAGGATTATCGGATAATTAGTATCTATGTTAACTGTATAATATGAACAAAATGAAACGAGTTTATATACGCATACTCAAACGATAGTTATAATAAGACGAAATTTAACAAAACAACAAAAACGTCTTCACCATCTTGATTATTGATGTGGCTTTAAACTGCTAATGCTAATGGGGTTGTTTACCCTCGGGACTTCGGTTAAAAATCATTGCCCGAGCACACTGCTTAACGTAAAACTCTGCGTTAAAAAGCCGAAAACGGCCATAATATGGACAGCCCAATTTCACTGGGCTGCAGGGTTCGGCATTAACTTTTTTTACAGCCAGACCATCGGACCAGCTCCTCTTAAAATTTACTTGCCCGAATCTGATGTCTACTAGACCATAAATGACATAGCAAATAAACAGAATTGTGTCGTGTAACTGTTTAATCAGGTTTTATCAGAAAATAATTAGTGAACACAAGAAAGTTATTTGATGCAAAGAGAAAAAAAATAATATAAAACTATTTAACAACATACATTGTTTGTTGTAATTTCACTGTTTATCACCAGTTAAACAAATTATGTCTGTACAGCAGGTGACATTTATTAAACGTTATCAAATTCTAGCCTCCTTGACCGCTGTGCTCCATGCTACCACAGCTCCAAGGCCCTTTTCCATCATAATCTGTGTCAGTTTTACCGTTGGATTCTTAGTTATTAACTTATGTGTCGGACAAAAATCCAACCTTGTACAAAGCCATTCTTTAAATTACATTCTCTCGTCTGCTGCGCGGTCGCCAAAATGTTTACATTGACGATACTGATTTTCGATAGAAGTCGTAAAAACATGATGTAAAGTTCTACGACACTGCAGAAAATCATTAACTCTTTCAGTGCTGGAACCGAATTTTGAAGGTCTTTGCAAACAGTTTGGATCCAGATAAGACGCCACAGAATATTCTGATAGTATTCTTTGAAAAAAAATTGAAGAAAATGCTAATTTTAGAAATTCAGCAGACAACATTTAAGCAGACTACAAATTTCCCAGCATGCAAAGGGTTAATATTCATGACAACTTTACCAATGGAAACAAGCTATTTCTGCGGGAAGCTCTCCTCCGCGTTTATTTATATACGCTAGTTTTGTTCTGATGTAAATAATGGATACAATAGTTATTTTACACATCAAGAGAAAAAGGTTTTCGGTTAGTTATAGTTATATGAATCAGTATAGATTTTGTATGTACGACCAGTCGGACAAGCTAGCCCACAGTTTTACTAGCCCGACCACCGATCTTACTAGACAATACCTGTCGGACGTGCCTTAGTGTCGAACCCTGGGCTGTACCATTTATAATATAAGATACTTTGCAGTGTGGATGCAGTGCTTTGATAAAAATCTAGTAGTTTAAAAAATAGCTTTACTTTATTATTCAAAAGATGTTAAAAACGCAATACACAATAATTGGACAACGCCGTGCCTAAAGCTGTTAAAAAGCGGAATTTTTATTGGCCTACAGTATTTTAAAAACATGGCTCTGATTGGTTGAATTTCCTTAGATGCAGTTGCAAGTAGGTAAATCCGTTTTGAGATACAAATGTGTGCACAAAGATCTACAGAACACCACCAAGGGACCCGGAACACACGTGTGGGACTTGCGCACACACATCACCCATATGAGCGGTGTGTGTGTGTGTGTGTTATATGTGTGTGTCCTGGTCGTACTTTCTGGGTGATGACGGGGTGTGGTCGTGTTGAGTGTCTTGTATATAAGTAGTTTGCGAGGCACTCTGCGTGATCCACACAACATCATCACCACATGGTACAGGGCACATTAAGGCCTCATTGGCCAGCATGCACTGAACTCTCTTCAAAATAAAAATCATTTGGCGAATACCAGGGGAGCCGGGGTAAATTTGTCCTACTTTGGCTCCAAATTAATCTTTTTCCCCTGAAAGGTCACAGGGGCAGGTCCAGCCTTAATGACCCCGTGAAGGGGCTTGACTGGACCTGTAAATAAACTCTGAAGAACAACAACAACCTTGACATTAAGTTTGCTATTTATAAATGTAAACAATGTAGAATTTCATTAGAAAATATATGGAACAAGAAATGATAATTACATCCATTAATACTTAAATTTAATTGCATGTAGTATGATTGTTTTATACTGTCAAGGCCCTCAATCCATTTTAGGGGAAGCTGGTCGCTACCCTCATGAGGGGGAATTTTCGCGGCGTTTCCCTTTTTGGGGGATTTTTTTACTACTCTCTAATTATTACATTTGTACATGTTTGCACTATATTCATTTCTTTTTTCATAATTAAGTATGTTTACCAAGATTATATTGAAATAGAATTGAGATATAATAATCATGAGACACATCTTTAAAATATATATATTTTTTAATCAGGGGGGATTTTTCTCCCCAAAAGGGGAAAAAAATATACTTTTCAGGTGGGGGATTGCGGCCGAAATTCGGCCGCAGATTTGATAGATTGAGGGCCCTGACTGTTGAAGTACTATGAAGATGTTTTATTATTATTATATTGATTTTATTTATGTTAAAAAGAAAGGAAGAGAATAGCCAAATTTATATAAGTAGTGATGGTTAAAACACATATTATTATATGTGGCATCATCATTACTAAACTCATTGTTAAGCATATGCTGCAATGAGTTTATTAAAGTCTTTTAACTTTGTGATTAGCATATAAGTTGTTAATATCAAATGGAATTACTTTAATTTACATGTTATTTGAACAGAAAAGATTTACACAAATGTGTGAAATGTTTGAAATAAACAAACTACACTGATGTTTAATATATTTAAAGTAAATAAAAATTAAAAATATTAATATTATTGGGATATTCCAGATCACAAAGTGGTCCAGCATTGCCACTATATGTTTTAGATGCATAATAAAGACAAGAGAAAGATGTAAATCTCATGTTTGGGTTATGTATATCATGTGATATACAAGGAATCAGAAGTAATGGGGTGATATGAAATTTATGTTCATTAATTATTTGGAGGGGTAGAGCCTGATTTAATAGCTCTCCTCTGTGAAAGGGGATTTGCATGTTTAAATGCATTTAGATAGAAATATAACAGACAATGGTATATGGTACTGTAATTTAATTTGAATTGTATTATGTATTGTAATTTATAAATATTAGTATGTGTGGTTCAATGCTGGACACTTGCAGACAGGGAATATAGCTGTAATGCTCCAACATAAGACCCTGTCTGTTTGGAACCTCATGAGAATTGGGCTATGAAGAAGAAACAACCTCCCCCCAGGGTGGCGTTTAGACAATATTTAAAAGGGATATTTGTAATAACCCTTATAAAAACAAGGATAATGATTACGTGTCGCAAAACGGTCATCTTTATAGGGCCACATAAAAATTATAAGTAAAACGAGAGCGCCGATCGCGCTGAAAGCATAGTTGCAAGATACAGGGAAGTTGCTGCTGAAGTAAATGTTTAGGTCAAAATATACTAAATAGTTTCCTGATATGGTTCAATGTAAAAGCGACACATTTGAGCGAAAATAAATACAACATTTTGCACATAGAGACCCCCATAACCATACCTTTTCTTGACGGGCATTCTTAGCTGAATCGATTTAAGCAATAAACAAGATATGTCATGTTCAAACCAAAAAATAATTCGACTCAAATCAAAATCGACTGTTTTTGCACCTTCTGTTTTCGGCCGTTTTCTAGTGGAGTGTAACCTTTTGCAGTACCCTTTTTTACTTTAATCTCTATCATATTTCAGGTATTTAATAGTGAACACCTATGCTTACCCTATCAATATCTCCAAACGATAAAACCAGAACAACAGTCTAAAGTGTAAAACATGCCTTCGAGGAAAATATGATGATTTGTTAAGACAGGGACCTATACAGTATAGGTCCCTGGTTTAGAGAGTAAAGACCTTCATGACTCCCTTCCTTCATGACTCAAGGTCACATAACCCCAATCCGGAACTCCTGTTTTTAGGGTTACATGCAGTCAGTTTGATACTTAGCACACATTGTTGAGTGCATGCTGCCTAGGATTTGTAAAATACATTGCAAATGGCTAGTTTTGGTATCAACTTGAAGGTATATGTGTAAGCAATAAGAAAATAAGCCATTTTTGTGCTCTACTTTTTGTGTTGATGGTTCCCGGCTTTGAAAGTAGGTCATACTATTTGAGCCATTTGAATGGTTGTCTGCACAGCAGTCAAAACCGGTTTGCCTATTATAAGGTAAATATTTTGAGTTAGCACGCATAGAATTTAATGACATGCATTTTTTCAAAAGATTATGCATTTATCTTTCCAATGATGTATGATGATATAGTGGGTATGCGCTTGATCATGGTAAAACTTGATATCGAACTTCAACTATTTTATATGTAATATAGAAGAAAATTAAATGCGCATGCGTAACCTCGATTATTCATGACTCGATTATTTAGTTTATTGTAACCTTAACAATTTCTGACATCACGAGTCGCCTCCCTTTTTGGTTCATGCTACCAAAATGTTCTATTTTGAGAAACGGGAATTCCAAATCGTGACGAATGTGAATGGTTACAAAATGACATAACTATGAAAATAAATACGTAGAATTACATTAATTCACGCATACCATTATGCAACCATCCGTTTTCTTTTCCGACTGATACATTTACGGCATTCCATTTAATATTTTACAGACACAACACTCGTCCAGAATTTGCGCGAATCCATAAAATTTACTTAAATCTACGTTAACTGCTCACCTTTATTTTGTGTAAAGTATGCTGCTTGTCTCAAAGTAAATAATTTTAATTTCAATTAACACATCTCTATTACTTTCAAACTCTACTTCATTAAATCCATAGAAAGGCAGGTCAGAATCCATGTCATAAATCAGAAACATTCATCGTACTCCGCTATTTTTATACACATTTACAAAGAATGAAAGTGCTTTATGGCCCTCTTCATGTTGAGAATATGTTAATTTCTATAATTAACCAATGAAATTCTACATCCTTAAACCAGGGCCTAATGAATTTGACCTCTCCCAGAACAGTAAACAAAGGAAATAGAAAGTACGTGTGAGATCACTATCAACCAGAACAGAATTGTTTTTCGAACGAAATTTGTTTTAGTTTCTTAGAAGTTTTTTTTACGTAAAACGGTCTTAGAAAAAATCACTAAAAACGGTGTCAGCAATATTCTTGGAAGAAAACGTTAGAAAAACGTTTCTAAATAAAAAAAGTTAGAATTACCATATACTATATTAAATAGATATTTCGTCTGATTTTTGATCAGGTAAGGCTTCATAATGGTCAACCTTTCCATGTCGGTTTTCGAAATGTAGCTCTAACATAAGCATAGTTGCGTAACCGCAACTATGCTAAAAATGAACTTTACAGTTAAGAATGAGACAGGACAGATAAATTTATACATAAAAGTAGATTATTTACATTATGCACAGTACTATATGCATTTATTTAAAGTTGCTACCCTGGAGGGTTTAAAGAAGGAGAGATTTGGAAGTGTAGGCTGGCGTGAGTGGGGAATTAACCAGCAGGGGCATTACCAATAGGTTGGTCTAAGGGAGGTTATTGTGGAGGTGGAGTCTATGACGGTTGTTTCCCATGTACCAGAGGGAGTGCACGGTAGAGGAAAAAAAGTATGAAAGCAATTGAAGGAATATTAAAACAGTGTGATATAAACTTGGAAAAAAAGACCAAATAATACCTCGTTGCAGGGGAAAACCCACAAAGTGCTCTTATCCAACCAATATTAATTAAATATAGGGAATAACAAGAGAGAAAATAGTACAAAAGTACCTAATCTGCTAAATAAAATAGCAATTTAACACAAAAATAAGGACATTTGCTATATAAAATAGCAATTTAACACAAAAATAAGGGAATTTGCTATAAAAAATAGCAATTTTAACAAGAAATAAGGAAATGCAAGGTACAAAATTTACTATGATGGAAAAATATCAATACTAAGAAAATTTACAATAACACCAAAGAATTGGTATTACCCTGGATAGGGCTAAATAAGGGTTTTGCGAGGTATAAGGCCCTGCACCCTGCACTCCAGTCCGACATGGCTCTTCAAATTTGAAGGGAAAAGGGTGGGGTGTCAAGAGGGAAGAGAGGGGTGCAATGCAGCCAACATACCCGGGTTACTGGACAGCCTCGTCCTTTCTTTTAAATAAAAGCTGCCATAAAATATAAATATATTAAGAACCTGATAATGTAAATGGTGGACTAACGTAATACTCTTATAAAAAAAATAAAAATAAGGAGAACCAGGTCAATACCATTGGCCTGATTTAGACAGGGCAAGGTGAACAATAATCACGTTAAAAACTATAAAATGAAGTTGTGTCGAAATGACACAAATCCAACACAATTACAATGACTACGTCAGATTTGTGTAAAAATTACACGGTCTAAAATAAATCTGTCACATGACTGAATAATTTATTTTAAACTGTGTAAATTTTAACCAAATCTGAGGTACTAAACTGCTAATTTTCTCAGCAAAAATATAAAAGCAAAATCAACATGCAATTAATTTATAAATCCACCATATGCTGGAGCCTTGACCACTTATACATGTATATGCGAAAACATAATTACGTGACCTTGTTTATGTGTGAAATACATGCACTACGGCGGGAGACAAACTTAATTGGCCAGACACATTAACTATGCTTACATGTATGTACAAATGGTAATACAATCCGCGCACATTAAATTTATTATGATCTTAAATATTATTATAATTGTTCTTTTAAAATTTGTTAACTACATGTAACTAATCATTTTAAAAAGATTTTTTATTTATTTTATGATGCACATCGACTCGGCAACATGTCGCGAATTGTAGCTTGCCTCGGTGGACAGATGCGTAGCTTCGCTGCGAAATTCCACTTGCCGCCGCATACTGACGTGGCTTCAACAGCTGACACGGCATCGACTCGTTTCGCCTTGCCGCCCCGGATCGCGAAATACTTTGTACCGCGTTGGCTATACTGTATATTAATTGCGTATTCGCAAGGTTACGGGTTTTATTTTCTGCAGTCAAACGATTTCATGTGCAAACATCTCTACATGTTTTCGGACAGTCGTTTTCGGAAACGGTACGGTTTGTCGATTATAATTTACTTTCAGCGTTCTTTATTACATTTTTATAGAATGATGAATACATATGCAGTGTTACGGATGGTCTGGTTGACAATACTTTGTAATGTACTAACTAGAGCAGGGGACAAAAATTCCACTCGTCCGCTCGTATTGACGAATGAAATCTTGAAAGGACGAGTGAATTTCCCTAAAGCTCTCGTCCAACAGTGAAAAAAAACTGATGTTAAAATATGTTTTTTCTGACCAGTAAGACTCTTTTTCATTAAATAAAATCATTTCTTAAAGCATATCTATTCCGAAAGTAGCACGCGAATGAACTGGACATTGTAATTGTAAATTTCATACAGCAGGTGCACGTTGTTATGCGAGACTGTGTCCCGATTAGTGCTGCAACAATATACCGGTATATCGGTATATATCGCAATACGCATTCCGCATATTGTATTGCGATACGATTTTCATCATACCGGTAAGAAAATTTTACAAAAATTCATTCACATTTTGTCCAGAAAAGCCATCCGAAATAACGATATCAAGGTAAACAAAGCGGTGTAAATAAATTTTTACGTAAAAATAGCATTCTAATAAGTGTATTATACAGAGTAGCGTTGTTACATGGGAGCATTCGTTCGATGCTTTTGAACAGATTATCGTTAAATTAATTGCGCACAACTGTAAATGTTTCGTTCGATTCTGAGTTGAGCGTTTTTAATTTGTAATCTGAATTTCGGAAACACGCTTCCAAATTGTAATGCTTACGCGACTATACAAAAATAGCGTCAAATAAAAAGTGCTTTATCCTTTGTCTCAATAAAAAGCGCGCGAAAATTATGCAGACATGTAGAACGTCGCATGGAAAGTATGGGTGTATTTTGTGTTGTATAAAAACAGGAACATCACGTCAGGCGAATAACGCGTGTTCAGTGAAAACAAAAATGTTATTTCATCACATCTTTAAATAGTAACAAATGCCATAATGTTTTTGATACTTAAGAAAATTTGCGAATGTTTGTGTTTCTTGTTATTCTTGAGCACATCTATAGTAAATATTTACCAGAATTTGCTTTAAAACTGGAATATACGGGATTATCGGGTAATTGGCGAGTTATCATTCTGGTACAAGTTAGCAATATATTGCGATATATTACAATACGGGTTTTTGAACTGACAATTTATTGCAATACGGTTTTTGGCGTATTGTTGCAGCACTAGTCCCGATTAAATATTGGCTTTTTGGTGTAAAATTTGAGCGTCCATGATGATAGGGAACCATCCGATTGCATTCATGGTAAGTATTGATATTTAAAGAATTATTTTACCGCTAAGTACGGTTTTAAACCAGTCTGAATTTCGTCTAAAAATTTTTGACATACGAGCGTTTCGTTAAAGGGGGCGGGGGCGATGTTCAAATGTCCGAAACGGAAAGCACGTACGCATTAGAAAAAAGGAAAACAGCAGTCGGTGTAACTTTATTAGTCATATCAGCCCTTTGGAATCTTTATTTCACACATATTTGAAGGACGAGTGCATGTGTTTGCAGGGCGAGTGAACATTTTAAAAATATTTTTTTCCCCTGCAGAACTTGCACCTGGACAGACTTTAAAAATTGATTAATTTGAAAGGACAGTTTTCTTATTTTATTAATAGTACTTTAATAAAAGTATTTATTGTTTTATTTTAAAGTATATATGTATGTAACTGTAGCTGATGTCTGGTTTGTTAAGTCACATTCACAACCTTGTTTGTATTCTTTTTTGTAAAGCCATGCTAATATTTTATAATAAAACAACACTGATATTAAGCTTGTTTTTAAGTATATATTGTAACTTAAATCCATTAGATATACATTTAATAAAACATAGATAAAATGAGATTAATTGTTTTTTTCTTTTTGCCGTCAGTACCATTTTGCTGAAAAAGTATACGTCTGTTTTGGCTATTTATTTTTTTAAGGAAAACATTATGGCTATTATTTTCTGAAGGCCAGTGTGAGCACTGAACTATTATATGAACACTGTTGGAATATTGATGATACCTATAACACAAAGAAAATAAATTCATGATGGAAAGTCTCTTTAGAAATTTTTTATCATATTAACACCATAAACAAATTCAAAATATACAATAAAATAATTGGTGAAAATAAATAAAAAATAAATCTGCGAGCCATACTTTTTACTCATGAATTACATGTAAGTAGTCATAAACACAGTGCTGCTGACCTGTACTTTGTTTGTTGATACATAACATTTTACCCTAACAGTTCACATGGTGTTATAACCAGTCTCTGACCTTAACATCGTTATCGAACACTAATGCGCTTTTTCAGCATTTGCTGTTTTACTCAGCTTTTCACCTTGAATGACCTATACATAAAACCAGCAGACACGATTGAATACATTCAAATATTTTATTGGTTGATTTGAGAGAAATCTCTTGAACAGACTACTCACTGCATATTCAAACGACAAATAAACACAAATTGTGGCCCAGTTACACTTACGCGTTACAACCCATGTCGCAGAATTTCATGGCTTGTATTTGGCCAGTTAATTGTCAGGGGAAGTCTTAATTGACTATTGATAAACACACTTTTGCTTTCAAGATTAGAAAATAAACACTGCTAAAAATACATAACACAAATGTTTACTGTACTTGATCAGCACCTCTGGAAATCATTCTAATAAGCTACCCTTATTTACCAGGTTTGCTATATTTGCTATTTTGAATTCAATTTTATATTGAAAAGCATTGTGCTAAATTGTGCCATTTACAATATGCTATGAGATTTTTAAAGACCTGTGTCATGCAATAATGGGTCTTATGCCATATGCGCCCATCATAGCAATAGCCCACCCAACCTACACATCTTGCAGTCTGGTCATGAGATACATAATGGGACCATAACAACTTTGAGTGAATTTATAGGGGATAGCTTGGCCTCTGACCAGACTGCGCAAATGCTCAGGAAGTGCTTGAGCTAGGCTGGCCCAAACGCCGTAAGACCCATTTTGCATGAAGCGGCTATGAAAGTGTGATTTTAATGTATCAAAACAAAACTGCCTGTTAATCAAATATTAAAATACGATATATTTCGATGGTGATAAAATAAACTCGTAGTAAGCCATGTGAGAACGATATGATGTGAACTCCTGTAGCATATTTGTATCTACTAACACTAATGTGTGGTTTGACATAAATACACACATTTCATGCGGTGTATATGCAAAATTGTGGAAAAAAATACATAATTATAGTTATTTTATTTTCAATTTAATTATTTAGACACTTTTATTTTCAAACTTTATTTCAAAGTCAGTATTTACGCCAAATATCTATTGTAAAGATATTTCTTGTTATATTTAGTTTTTTGTTTTTTGTTTTAGCGATTATAAAGCATTTGTGTTCTTGTCTATAGTATACCTGTAGTTATTTGTGAACTCGTGTTCAACGTTTTATAAATTGAGAACAGTGAATCTAAACAAAGTTTACTATGTACTAATGCAGTGTTTATGAAGGTCGATTATGAAATCAAGGAATACTGTATGCGTTTATATAAAAAATATGTTCAGAAAAATCCAATGTTTAAGTTTTGTTGGCCTAATGCCTATTGCAATAGAGAACTCTCCTTTTGTGTGACATAATGATATACTACGTATCCCAAACAAGTAGAGAATGATGTTGGTGTGACATAATGATATATAACGTCACCCATGCAAGTAGTGAATGATATGTGTGCATAACGATATACTATACGTATCCCAAGCAAGTTGAGAATGATGTTGGTGTGACATAATGATATACTACATCACCCAAGCCAGTACTGAATGATGTTGATGTGACATAATGATATACTACGTCACCCAAGCAAGCAGTGAATGATATGTGTGACATAAGCATATACTAGGTATCCCATGCAAGTTAAGAATGATGTTGTTTATATTAAGAACGAGAATGCCCTTATTACAATACATCGATTTAATTGGTATGTTCTGTCATACTATCAATAGAGCCATGAAAACACCTCATTAGGTGATAAATGCAATATTTATATTGGTCTTGAATAGCTAATGAACACACAAAACACAAGTATTTTTTTAAAACAATTGCAATTGTATATATGCCTTTACTTCTACATCCTGTATCCCTGATTTGTCTTGTAAAGCAGACATAGCAACATACATGTATATGAGCGAGATAAATGTTATATGGTTTCAGTTTTATAATAAGATATATGTTTACCTTTTTGGAAATAATTCATCTGCTAATTATTTTTCTGTTTGAATACACAGTTGATGTACAGAGGGCACTTTGGCAAGCAAGGGTCTCAAGCATAGTAAGCAAGAGAGATAGAACTTGAGCCAGACGCTGTACATTCACTGAACTCCATCCTGTCTATGCGAACAAGACTGTTGTTGGAACAGTTTTATATTGACCAGCAGAAACTGTTACTCAAGCTAAACACTTGACACTATAATGGCTCCCTCCTGTTTAGGTGGAAGTGACAGTGGTTGGGATAGTTATTTAGTGAGCAGCAGCAAACTCAAGTCAGACACTGGACATGTACTGACATCCAAACTGTCTAGGTGGAAGTGACTGTGGTTGGAATAGTTGTCTAGTAAGCTACAGAATATTTCAAATATTATTCTAGCTAGGCACTGGACATGACCTAACCTCCCTCCTGTTGTGGTGAAAGTGATTGTAGATGAAACAGTTGTAAAGTGAGCAGAGGGACTGTAACTCAAGCCAAACATTTGACCCTATAATGACCAACCTCCTGTTTAGGTGGAAGTGACAGTGCCTGGGATAGTTGTCAAGTCAAGAATCAAAAGCCAAGTCGTGTCAGGTAAGATTATATTTATATCAATAACATCCGCAGCCTCAGTGGCATGCAGCCCAATCACAGATTGTGTGCTCAACTGAGGTTAAGTTCTTAGATGTGTGCTATTGTGATCAGTCATTGTCTGCTATAAAATGTGTGTTGCCTGTCATGTTTTGGTAACACAGGAAAGAAGTTAAACCACCAGACATTTTGCAGTCCTACATGTTATCCAATTGAGAAATAATCTATATTTGATACTATCTATTGTAAATTTGTGTTGAACCAGCGTTTTTCCTCACCACTTTGAGAATGGTTCCGGTACTGATCGCATTGCGAAATTAAGTGCCGTTTTCATCCAAATTGGGAAATTAAATAATTATGCTGAAAACATTTTGAAACATGTACGAATAATAAGTTGCATATTCACATCAAAGTTGTAATTTCCTGCGAAATCTGTCACAATAACACTAAACTTATTAACACTCTTTTACTGAAGCATTATATTCACCCTGTACATTTATTTTATTCAATGTATACCCTACCTCAAGAAAATGTTTGTTCCTATCAAAACGATCATGTCGGATCTGATCAAAGTTTAATTCTCGTAGACTGGTGTCTGCTTCAACATCCAGATCTGGGTATGAATTTCCCCCAGCCTCAGCCATTGTTCATATAATTAAAACTCTGTGATTAGTTCAACTGTGAGCTGTACCTGAAAAACAGGAGCAATAATTATAATTCTTATTAAGTGAAATGAAAACATGTATGGTTGACCATGTTTTTAGAAGATCCATTAAATTGAAATACATTTAGGAAAATTACATACAGAGAATAACTTTCAACTTCAAAAATGGTACATATTAGGTGAGATAAACTGTGATCATTTCTATTATTAAGTCACAAGTCCCTCTAAGTTAACAAATTGTTCAATTTACTGCTCGTGAGCCGCCACTTCTCCACAGTAAACAAATATTTTTACAAGACATGTATGTCAAACTATTTCTGAATAGTTAATCAAAGCCAGTAAAATGGTCAATTTATAGTCGATGTTGGTAGCCAGTTAATTTATTATGCATTGTTGTTTGTAGTAAAGGTGGTTATGAACCAGGAAGGTCAGTTGGTCAAGTGCCTAGTTGCAATAATTCAACTCTCAGCTTAGAGCCGCCATAGCAAAAATTATCAAAGGCTCTGGGAGTCCGTTTATATGGACTAGTCAAGTGCCTAGCTAGTGTTTTATATAAGCGGGTTATTGCATGGTTGACTTTTGTTCCCATTATTATTTAGCAGCGACTTGAGCACAGATTTTGGCATTTTTGAAAAAAAATTGTTAATTAATTTACAAACACAACTGTAATTTTGGACTAGTTTGAAAAAAATGGAATGACAAGGGAAAACACCTGCTCTGGGAATCAAACTTGCTACAAATACACCACAAAGGTTTATGCAATCTGCAACTAAGTTTAAACCCTGTCTATGTAATACAAGCTTTTACCAAATTATTAATGAAAAGCATTACAAACGCTAGTTAGTGTTTACTATTTTGATTGATTATTAATAAAGTAACTGATATTAAAAAAAATCTTAGTCACAAGTATTATTGTATTATAATGCAAACTTACTTATGGATACTTACTTATGGATGTTTTCCAGCTAAACATTCTTTTTTGAATCTATTACAATTGTTTTGGGAAATGTCATTCACCAACCTGTAAAGTTTTTTTTTTATTATTTCAGTTTAAAAAAGGAGTTATTTGAGTAGGCTTAAAAGATTGATGGGGAAGAATTGAAGTGTTCAGTGGCAAGATACTCAATGGACCTGTAATTTTGTTATCTAAATAAATTATTTGTGGGGCCGCCTTATTTGTGCAACAGCAGCAAACAAATATATTTCACTGACTGTATCTGATTATGTTTTTCGTTTAAAATGGGGATTTAATTAATCGATGTATTGCTTTAGTAAATTAAAATAAAAAGATAAATAAATTATAAATCCTTACCAAAACAAGACACTTAGCAATTCTTACAAATAAAACATTTTCGTGCACCTAGAAATATTAGCCAATCAGATGCGCTGTTACAAGACTGGTTACGACAGGTGTCAGACATTTGTAAACAAGAAGTTGACAACCAACAAAATATGCCTGGTATGTATATTAAATTTAGTTTTCGATATGTTCCATTAGTTGTTTTTTTACACATACACATTTTGCCTTATAAATATGGTAGTTGAGATAATTGCTTGAAGCCAAGACAGCTAAATGACGACAATTTGTGATATTATAATTTGATTTGTGAATTTGTCAACGTCCATCCATCGGCATAAATAAAATTAGAGTATCATTGTGCATATCATGATATTTTAATGTTTCAACTTTTATCTACGAAATGTTTTAAATCCCAAACTAAAATTCTGCATTATATGTAACATTTTTCTACTGACCATCTTTATTTCTTCGTGGTCTTCAATGTCTTATTTTAGTCCATATAAACGGACTCCCAGAGCCTTTGATAATTTTTGCTATGGAGGCTCTGGGATTCCATATGCACCCCTTTTTATACATGGGTGCAGTTCAGCCCTGGCCCCATGGAATCTGTGCGCTTCACTAAACAGACGTCGTTTGAGACAAATTGAGGAAAATAATGAATAAACATGTTAAATTTTACCTTAATGGCAACCTACGGATGTTATCCTTTGCATGCACCCTATAAAAACACGACGATGTTTCAACACACTTTTCTCGCTGACATGTTTATGTTTAAATTTGAAACAGTGTATTCCATATCGAATACCTCATTGTTATCTACTTTATAAGCTGGAGCACATAACCTGACATGCAAAATATTGGTGTACTGCGACCTAACCAATATTGTCAATTTTCCAATATGGCGGAAACAGCGTACGAAACAAAACCAAAGTCAATAAAAATCAATTATTTCTTGCTTTAATGGTACCATTTTGATGAGTTTGTGGTTTAAATAGGTAAACTTTAATAAGTAGTTGCAGTTTCAGTGTTTCTTAACCCTTGCATTGTTGATAACATTTTGCACCCATGGACAAGAGAGAGCGCATTACAACTCTAAGCAGCCCATTGGGCTATAAAGCTTAGAGATAAATTATTGCAACTAGGTCTTATTTACGCTCAATTGGTCATTGTCGGCTCGGGTACTACTTACATGTACCCTGGGTACTCTTAAGTATACTTACATGTACCCAGGATACAGTAAATATACTAAATTGTACCCGGGAAATTTAACGCTGAATCGGTCGTTGTCGGAATTTATCTAAAATTAATTATATTCACATTAATGTAAATTTTCTGTAAAATGGCCTCTATATTAATCAATACTCATTCTCAAAAAGCATGTTGATGGAGATTTTTTTTCATGTTAGTAGTACCCGAGTTGACAATGACCAATCAAGCCTTATTTACACCTATGTTTAAAATAGGGATTAAATCACGAGTGAGAAGTTATAAAAATAACTTTGGGCTGTTCTGTTGATCAGATCTCCGCCCTCCGTGACTTTCATTTATAAAATATCATATAATTACGCTGGTGGAAAATGTATCGGCATGTTTTGTTAAGTTACAATGCGTTCTCTAAGTGTATAAGCTCCGCCCATAATTATTGCAAAATAACCCATTTACGATTTTCTTCTTTGTTTATATGAAATTTTGCAGGTGCTGTGTAAGAATATAAAATATTTGAGCTACTCAATGGAAAAAAAAAGGATAAATGTCCACAATTGCTTTCAATGTTAGGTTCAGAAAGGTTTAGCTCATTTGATAGAGCGCTGAACTACAAACCCAAGGACAATGAAATAACATCTATGGCTGATCTCCCCTACCTCTGATCACAGGTTGTAAACTGACTGCCAAAATATGGCTTTGATACTGTTGATAATAGAAAAAAATCAAAATAAATAAACAAACAATATAACAAAAATTAAAAACAAGCATAATATGGTCACACAGAGCCTTACTAGCAGTGATGACTAAAGCTTTAAAAAAGTTCAGATGTATCTGACTGTGAAAACAACTAAGTATGATATTGTAAAAATTGATCTTGGGTGAATGGTCTTGAATGCTTGTTGACAATATTTTTAATTGTTTGTTTGCCTAAATAACTTACCTGATTTTTTATTTTTTTATTTTTAGCAAAGCCAGGTAGGAAATTGAGTGTACATGTGCAGTCATGGCTGTTGTTGACAGTTTGTGGCATAGTTTTAATCATTCATTTTTATAATAACATTCCTAGTTAGCTCTATATTTTATGCAAAATTCTGCTATTAAGACAATAAATAAATGACATATTAATTTTATGGTACATATTTACTTTCGTTTTAACAAACTAAGAGATTTAGCAAACAACATGGAATTCATTTAAGCATATGTGTTGCGTGCTGTACATGTTTCTGGTGTGTCTAGGCAAATGTGTGTGCACTCTTATTGGCTTGCTCTGGTATTTATATTTGGAGTGGAAATATTTTCTGTATTGAAGTTGTATATTTAAAGGTGTCTTAAAATTTGCTTTTAAATGACTTTAAAATAAAATATACAAGATGTTTGGAAAAAGACTTTTGCATGGTTTTATTTTAAAGGGCCATGATATTAATATAAATTGTAAATGTTCATATTTTACTTGTTTAAGTCAAGAAAAAGTATGCCAATATCCAAGGGGCTATTTTAATCTGCATTAATTGTTATTATCTGCTTGTACAATCACAGTTAAACTGAGGCCCACCAAACCATTATATTGTCTGCTTGGCTGATAGCCCCCCCTCCTGCCTTTTAGTAGCGCCAGGCTTTATCTTTAGTGGTTGGAATGAAGACTGATAGATATTTCATAAGTACATTAATTTCATATATAGCTCAGAAAAAATACGCAAACATCCATGAGGCAGTGAATGCTGGGGATGTTGTAGCCTTGGAGACGATGGTGAAAGCAGGGGCCAGCATCAACGAGGTCAACGAACGAGACAAGTTCACTCCCCTGCACTGCGCATGTAATGTGGGGGCTCTTGAAGTAAGTGCATTAAAATTGTAATAATTCAAAAAAAAATCTAAAAGAAGCCCTATGATAACTTAACCTTTATTAACAGGTTTTCAACCAAGGCTAGCATGCAGCCGGTTTCAAGAAGGTGGTTTTTGCTCAATAACTTCAGTTTGTAGTATTCAATATTGTATACTTGTATGCAGACCCAGCTTGAGGCATGTAAGCCTGGTCAAGGTTGAGCTCACTGTTACATGTACTTAAAATAGAAAAACAGTTTTTGCTCAATATATAATTTGACTAGGTGAGGTCACTGTTCCTGAAAAAGAAAACTGGCTTTCATTCAATAGCTTGTGTTCGGATGGAGTTATTTTATTGCAATTTTGTATGCAGGTATATAACATGCAGACCAAGCTCGGGAGCATTTGGTGCTAATGATCATCACTGTAACTAAAATATAAAAAAATGCACGTTAATGGGGATTGCACAATTATCTTAAAAGTTAAAAGCCTGTTTTTGTGGTGTTGCCATGTTTATTGTTGATCTTATAGAGTAGAAGCAGTTACCGCCTCTAAAAATTTCAAATCATGTAGTTTTTCTTCAAAACTGATCTTTCGCTAATATTTTCATATTCCGTTGCTATGTAAATGTTTCATCAAAATGCCAAATGTAATGTTTAGTTCCTGCACCACCACCCTCCCACCATCACACTCTGATAAAGATACAAGAGGTCAGAAAAAGTTCTGAAGAGTATTGGATTTTTGAGAAATCAAAATGGAAACTTATAGTGACCCTATGATAACCGACAAACTCAATTAAAAACTTTGTCTTATTTACATATAACTCAATTTAGTGTTTACCGTATTATCTATATACTGCAATGAACCAATAAAAATGCAAACCCCATATATGAATAAAAAAACCAATCCCATATTTTTACTTAGAATGATCAATCTGTGGATGATTGAATTAATATTAATCAGTGTTCGACCAGGCATGTGATTATTTCATCACTAAAATGCATACAATTGTAAATTCTTTCTTAAATCAGAAATCTATGTATATTTTTAACTTAATGATTTCAGTGTCTTCACTGGTTGCTATGGCACGGCGCTGACACCACGGTTACCACTCCTAAGGGTTGGACCCCTGCACACATAGCCGCAATACGGGGTCAAGACGCATGCCTACAGGTAGATGTTTTTTAAAGGAACTTGGAAAGAATAGAATAGCAGGGCGCTGCAGCCGTAACATCCCCCTCCCCCTCTGCTGCACGTCTAGATTTGTAAATTAACACAAAAACTGTAAATCTGTAGATTTTGTGTGTGCTGATTTTTAAAGCAAATGAAAAGACTATGGTTGAAAAAGGGATGCAATACTTTATATTTTCTATTAAATGTTAACCTGATACTTGTCTCTTAAAACGCGTAAATTGAAATTTAAACTAAATGTTTTTATAGCACTTGGCATACTGAACTTACGCCATCTTGATTGGAACAAAATACCACACTCATGACTGGAATTAAACACTTTTCAATAAAGAAAACAATAAACTAGTAATGATATGTTTTGATAATTGGCTATAAAATTGTTTGGTTTTGTTAAAAATTAACTTTGGATTTGGGAGCTATTATCCCAGAATTATTACACATGTTTATTTAAGTCATGATAAGAAGCAATTGATTAAGACTGGTTGATTTGGATCAAAATTATATGTTTGGCAAATACCTGGGTAACCAGGGTAAAATGGACCCACTTTTGCTCAAAATCAATGTGTTTTCCCTGAAAGGTCACAGGGGCAAGTCCACCCTATAAATACACTCTACCAAGAGGCTGATGGACGTGTTAATAAAACTTCGAAATATTGTGTTCTTTACATTTGAAAAATGGCAGAAAGTTTCCTTGTGCATGTGTACACAAGTTGTTAGTTATGTTTCCATAGCATGACAGCATAATAATATAAATATTCTGAATTTAAATTATTTATTTGTGATTTGAAATTTATATAAGTGCACTCACTCCAACGTTGTATATTCTTCTCCTCAGGGTCTTGCTAACAACAATGTGAACCTGAGTGCCAAGGACCATAGAGGCAGCACACCAGGCCACCTGGCCTCTGCACACGGGAACTCCTTCACCCTCAACACCATCCTCAGATCTGGCACAGTGAGTAACATAAACATGCGCAAGATATTACTGTTTAAGTGAGAATAATACCTTATTTATGTACCTATATCCACATTAAAACAGGGACATAATAAAACCCCATAGAGTTATACTCTGTTAAGGTTCAGCCTGTAACAATAACAGTTGCACAATATCACTGATTATGTGCCTTGTTCTGGGACAACTGGGCATAATGCATGATGCGTAAAGTGTCGTCCCAGATTAGCCTGTGCAGTCCACTCAGGCTAATCAGGGACGACACTTTCTGCTTTAATTGAATTTTTCTTTTAACGAAAGTCCTTTTTTACAGAAAATCTAGTTTTAGCGGAAAGTGTCATCACTGATTAGCCTGTGCTGACTCCACAGGCTAATCTGGGACGACACTTTAGGCAAATGCATTATGCCCAGTTTTCTCGGAACACGATTCATATGTATGTTTTGCAAGGAACACTTCTGTGTCTTTACAATTTCCCAGAGCATGGATACTTTCTTAGTAGTGAGAACAGTTGTATAATATTATAAATCCCATATTGTGAATGCCAGCTTTCATACATGTATATGGGTGTTTAATGTAGGGTCATTATAAAAGAAACACTGCTGTTTGAGTTGTTCTAATGAGTTTTTTCTGATTTTTAGGCTTAATTTGTGCTTTAATTTAAACTTTGACATAATTTTCTAGCAAACTTGTTATTTAATAATCCATGAGTTAACTAGGATACATTTAATGATTAAGCATTTCTTTATTTGCATACTTCTTATTTTGTTCATTGATTTACTGTCAATTGAATTCGTTGAAGGGTTTTTTGAACCAACAAGGACTAAAGGTATTGACACTAAAAGCCAGGATGGCTTATCAGATGGGGTTTGTTGATATACTAATAGCTTCTATTAATGTTGAAGTCTCGTTGTGGATTGTGTGTGTTTGTGTGTGTGTGTGTGTGTGTTACACTTAGAAGTTAGATAAAGCATGTTTCCAAAACAATCATTTATGAAATTAAAGTATCCTATTTTCTGAAAAGAATCTGTTCATGATGTTAAATATATGTAAACATAGACACAAAAATCTACTTTGTTTTGTAAAAACAAACAGGAAAAACTTGACATATAATTATAATGTAATTTTTTATGTTGTTTATATTTTATTCAATATAATATATTAATTATATTTGAGTGATTTAACACTAAGTGTGTTGAGCATTTTGTACATTGCTGCATGGTTTAGGTATTTCTGTGCACTTGTATTATAAATTAGTAATTGTGTAATTTATTAAATCTTATTTTCAACATCAAATGAATTAAACAAAATGTGATTGTAGTAGTTTTACAAGAACATATTAAGTCTGCATGCATTTATAAAACAGCAAAAGTGACAATGAATTAAATGGCTTTTACAATTTCATTCCAGTATTAAATATCGATAAAGTATGCATGAAAAACTAGGTCAGTCATGGATGTCAGTAATTCAGATTCTGATTATGCTAAACATCTAATGACGTCACGTCTGTAAAAAAAAATTATGGATTTTTTATCTTGTTTTGGAAAGGATAAAAAAAATGTGTTACTAATTGAGCGTTCGGCTTGGATCAGAAACTTAAATGACTCATTAAGTTTCATCTTAACATGTTCATTCAGAAAGGACATTAGCATGGACACAACTATACCTGTAACTCATATCAGCCTCAATAAAGTTGTCACTCCATTAGCTTGTCCCGAGGTGTGGTGGTCTTTATGATTACTGATCCAAATGCATATTTACTGGCCAATTAAATCAAATATACTTAACCAGAACTTTGCCTGACAATTATTTTGAAAAGCTTAATTTTATCAAACAGGTAAACAGGTCCCTTAAATTAAAATAGCAAGGGCACTTCCTCTGTCAGAAATCAGGACATCTGGCTAAGTTGGTTGCGTAAAAAATGGTCCCTGTAACTAGCTATGTCTGAGGTCAATTGTAGACTTTTGCAGTGACTGTCATATGTTTTCTCAGGACATAAACACAACAGACAAGAATGGCTGGACGCCTGTACATGCGGCCTGTTACCACGGGAGACTGGGCTGTCTACAACTACTCAACAAGTGGGGCGCCAGTATTGACGAGTGCGATAATATCAGGAATACCCCAGGTAATTTGCTGTTGTTGTTATCTATTAAATTGAAAAGGTCGCAGTGTGATCTTTCCCTTGAAATTATGCGTTGAGTTTTTTTTATTAACTTTTATCTTGAAATATACTAAGTACTGGTCTTACCAAGCATAGCAATTAATCATTTTAACTTTGTTGCCATCAAACTCACAGGTCTACTCTAAAATTGCTAGTGTGCTTGTTTATTTGGACTTAATTTGAAGATTAACCCTTGTATTGAGAACATGTAAGTTTTTATCAAAATTTATTTAAAATTAATACAAGATATCATTTTTTCAACCTTGTACCATCAATATATGTGTACTTTTAATGTATATTCATTGAATGGTTGAGCTTACTTACTTAAGTAGGTCTATGCATTAGAAATACTTACGTTTCAAATATCATGCAAAATGTTTCCCTGTAATTGATATAACTTAAAGTCTACGGACAATATTCAAACAACTTATGTTAAGTGGTGAACAAATATATGTTTGATATAGAGGATATTTGTTGATAATGTTAGATTATCCATTTACTGATCCCCTCTGATGATCTTAGCACACTATGCAGCAGCTGAGGGTCACCTGCCCTGCCTGAAGTTCCTCGTCAGCACAGGTATCAGCCCCACGCACATGCTGGGCGCCCGTAACGACCAGGGGGAGACGCCCAAGGATCTCGCCCAGCAGTTCTATAAGGACGCCATCATGGAGTACATCAACGGCATCGAGTGGGAACGGGACCACCCAGAGGCCGAGAGTGAGTCTATAGGGCCCGTATTTACAAACCCATTGTTAGACTTAAGATTAGACTTACAACCCAAAAAATTACATGCAGCATTTGAATTATTCGAACACCCTCTTTTTCAGCAAAAATAATGATTTTTCATGAATCTTAATTTTCAGACATACAGGTTTTTTTTCCATAATTAATGTCTCTTAATTCTCAGACAGTATATTTAACCGCGCTATTCTACAGACTTTTGCTCCGTGTTGGCTTATCTTGTTACACTTTGATTATGGATTTTTATGCTCTCCATATATATAGTTGCCAGTTTGTACTTTCGTACTTCCGTACTTCTGTACTTCCGTACTTTTTTCCGTCACACTTTTGTTACAGTTTCTCATAGCCCCTTCAATATTTTACCGATCTCTTACATATTTGGCATGTAGGTACCTTGCATGGACCTCTACCTTTTGATGAGGTTTGACGTCACTGGGGTCAAAGTCAAGGTCACCGAGGCTAATAATTAGATTTTCCGTCACACTTTTGTTACAGTTTCTCATAGCGCCTTCAATACTTTACCGATATCTTAAATATTTGGCATGTAGGTACCTTGCATGGATCTCTACCTTTTGATGAGGTTTGAGGTCACTGTGGTCAAGGCATCAAGGTCACCAAGGCTAATAATAGATTTTCCATCACCATTTTTTTGCAGTTTCTCATAGCACCTTCAATATTTTACAGATCTCTTACATATTTTGCATGTAGGTACCTTGCATAAACCTTGTCCTTTTGATGAGGTTTGACGCCACTGGGGTCAAGGTCACCAAGGCTAATAATTAGATTTTCCGTCGCACTTTTGTTACAGTTTCTCATAGCGCCATCAATACTTTACTGATCTCGTAAATATTTGGCATGTAGGTACAGTGTACCTTGCATGGAACTCTACCTTTTGATGAGGTTTGAGGTCACTGGGGTCAAGGCGTCAAGGTCACCAAGGCTAATAATAGATTTTCCATCATCATTTTTTTCACAGTTTCCCATAGCGCCTTCATTATTTTACAGATTTCTTACATATTTGGCATGTAGGTACCTTGCATGGACCTCTACCTTTTGATGAGGTTTGACGTCACTGGGGTTAAGGTCACCGAGGCTAATAATATATTTTCTCAATGTCACACGTTTGTTTCCACAAAATTAACCCATATATTGACAAATCATCATTGGGGAGCATCCATCAGTTTTGCTGTCACTGATATCCTTGTTACATTTGAATTAAGGTCATGAAACATTGCAGATGCATGCCTGAGGGCAATTGACCATTTAATTTGCGTAATTTGGTAATTAACCATGTATACCGGTAGAAAATAATGGATTCACCAAACATGATTTGAAACAGTGTTGTCCTATTAAGGAAGCAAAATGTTTTTTGTTTTAACTTTTTTGCTGTATATCATTTCAGGCAAGAGCTTGCAATTTCTGTGCAATTGTATTAATTTTTTAAAGCAGGAAAAGACGAGTTAATCACAAGAAAATTATTGTACTTATTTCAGCATAATTCAAATTTTAGGACACCTTAATGTTGGTCTCTAAATTTTCAGAAACCTGTAATTTTTGAATATTTTTCGTTTCAAAACTAATTACGGTAGTTTAAGGAGGATACTTTCTCAAAACTAAAACAATTATTGAAAATATTCCCATTTTAAAGTATATTCTTTTGGTGAACACGAACGTATGACGTTATTGTTGTATTTGTTTAAACCTTTTCCACTCAGATACATTTTGATTTCTTAGTAGTCCCTTAGAAAATCAAATTTGAATCTATGACCTTATTGTTGTATTGGTTTAACCTATAACGACACTTCCCGTCTGATCTGGATTTTTGCTGTGAAGAGACTTCTTCAAATGAAAAATACCATAAAAGCTGGAAGTGGCAGGCTGTTCTGGTTTTATGCATAGCTATTTTTGCTTTTCTTATGAGTGGGAAGGGTCATGTTTTCATTAGAATAATTTGCTTTTTCCATGGTAATGGAGTCAAATTGAGTTGATAATCAGAGAATATTTTGAAAAGGACATCAGTAAGTTTATGTGATTGTTGATGTGTTGTTGTCCTTGTACATGTAGATCTTTTCATTTCATTGTTGGAATTTTCTTTATCAGAGATTTTAATAAAGTGTAGTAGATGCTGTTTATCACTTCACATTGTTACTGATTTGAAGTAATTGTTTCTTTCATTCAGTACTTTTGTTTGTTATAGAATTTATCATTACATGACTGATCAGGTGTGTAATATGATTACTGATATCTGTTGGCAATATTTATTGTTGTTTTCATTAAAAAAATCTGGAAAGATGATTTGTTTATTACTAAAGAATGACTGCATTTTTTGTGATAATTTTTCAGATCTGGCATTCCCTGCCCATGTGGCTGCATTCAACGGTGACCTTGACCACCTGAGAATGCTCGTGGAGAATGGAGTAGTGAACATCAATGAACGTGATGACAAGGGCTCAACACCCGCGCATAAAGGTGAAATATCAGTTAGGCTCTTAGTAGGCAACAGTTTGTTGTACCACAACAACATTATATACTGTGAACAAATGGTTTGTTCTACCATGACAATATTATTTACAAAGAAAATTTGTGCTGCCTAAAGTTTCTTTTCACAGTTAATAATCTATGTTTTATCAATACAAATAAATGTACGTAAAACTCACATTTAATATGCCTTGTATAGGAAACAAAATACTCCAGATGTGATCAGCACAGACAGCTCCTTAATATTATTTCGTATAAAAAATGTATTTTTTCAATGATTAAATAATCCATGCCTCCTTGGAAATATCACCAATACTTTACTCATCAATCATGCTAAGGTTGGTCAAGTGACTAAAGCATAGTTGAGCAAATAAATGTTTTTATGGAGGTAATATAACTGTGCTGTCAAATTGTATTGCAGTCAATATTTTTAATGGATTTCATAATGGGTAAAATGGCATCATGTTTCAATTATCCATATGGTATAAACTTGACCTGAAGCGCAAATCAAGAATTGTTGTTGACAACATAGGGTAACTCAGTCCACAGTTGTGTATGCATTATTGACAATATTCGAGTTCTGTAAAATGTAACAATAACTATGAGATATTAACTCAAAACTTGCATTATCCATGTCATGAATATTGGAATGATGACTTATAGATAGACTTATTGTTGTTAACAACAGGGGGTAACTTAAAAAAACGTGTTTGCATAATTTCCCATTTTTCAACTCCCAATATTCATGTTCGGTGAAAATTGCACAATAAATAAGAGATATTGACCCAAAACTATAACAGAGTAAAAATGATCAATTATTTGAACATACCATGTTTTCTCAGCTGCTGGGCAGGGCCACGTGCACGTGCTACAGTGGCTTATAGAGATGGGCGCAAACATGTCAATTACAAACCAATCAGGCGAGACCCCGCGTGACGTGGCCCGGAGATTCTCCAAACTGGCGTGTGTCAAGCTGCTTGGTCGAGATCCACTACTCAGGGGGGAACAAGAGGAGGCCGAAGGTTTGTAACAGTACTGTCGAATAATTTGATGGAATAATAACACACAACTTAATTAACTGAGCATAGAGATCAATTTAGCTTTTAAACACGACGCTTTCCAGTCCACAAAATATTATAATCAACAAGATATTTTAGACTAACAAACTTGCATGTGTCAAGCTGGTAGGTAGTGATCCACTACTTAGAGGAAGCAGTTGCTTTGTAAAAATAGTTAAGGTTGCTTTATTTAAAGTAGATTGTTTGTAACAGTAGGTAATGTTGCTTAACCATTTATTACTCAGATATGCATTTTGACGTGTCTGAAGACCCTTAGAAAATCAAATTAAATTAAAGACCTTCATAAATAGATTCTTCTTTTCCAACCATTCGATACTGATGAGCCACAAACAGCATAAAACCTGAAGAGACTGCAATTAACTCACAGGCATTTCTGATTCTATGCTGGTTGCATAAACCATTTCCACTTCGCCTCTGAGTGAGAAAAGGTTAAATTGGTTTTAATATGACCAATATTTTAGCAGGATAGTTGTAAACTAAAACTGGCTTTCAGCATGAATCAATATATGTTTTTAATGTTTAGACAATCAAAAATACATTAATGTGTACTGTATCTTGTTTAGCAGAACCTCTTTGACTGCTTGACAGTATTGGCTTAAACTTACTACAGCATAATTTTACGGTCTAGATCACTTGACCTAAGTCATAATGTTATATGCACTGTCGTTGTTGCGTCAGCTGAATGTATCAGGTTAGTTAAATATGGACATTTATATTGTCTCTTGGGTCCTGATACCTTTTTTTCAGGGATCATATACTCAGCTTTTGTTCACTTATTATGTTGTGAAGCTTTATGAAGTGAAAGATCATCATGCCTCACACATAAAGTATGTATTTAGGAGGGGACAAATGTTTAAAATCAGGACTAAAATACTTATCAAGATTTTTCTTCCTTATTGGTCCTGATTTCATTTGCAGATCTTGGATATCCCGCACACCTTGCAGCATTTTCTGGAGACCTGGAACACCTGGCATCCCTTATAGAGAAAGGCGTCAGTAATATCAACGAGCAGGATGAGAAAGGGTCTACTGCCGCACATAAAGGTTAGAAGGCCACAATTATATATAATTGTTATTAAACATGAGTTGAAATTGATGCATGAACAGTGTTTTTACAATTTTGGGAATGGAGCTGGGGCACTTTTGATTGGGAAAAAATGCGTCGCTTCGACTAAAATTCGGATTTAGATGTTGCTTTTTCTTCTAACAATTACTTTAAAATTTAGAATAAAAGAGTTTTCAATATTATATTTACTAAGGTTCATCTTAGAGACCTGATAGGGATATAATGGTTGAAATATATTTAAATTTATTTTTGGAAATCTTCAATTGGGAATTTTTGGCAATCATTTGGAAAAAATAATACATTGTGAGATGGAAAAATAGAGCAGAATTGCGGACCCAAATATGAACAAACATAACAAGAAAATATTAAAATACAGTAAACATTATCTTAAAATGTTTCAAGTTTTGTATTAGCAAATATGTATATATATATATGTTACAGCTGCAGCCCAAGGTCATGCCCACATTCTTAAATGGCTGCTAGAAAAGAATGCGGACATGTCGCTACGCAACACTCAGGGTCGTACACCGCTAGATGTGGCACGCAGATATGGCAACAAAACATGTGTGAAAATTCTTGGCGGAAACCCAGGTAACAATTTGTGAATGAAATGGGTCAGTTTTAGTAAATTATTAGACTTTGCTTTGTCATTTTTGTTCTGTGAGAATCTTTAAATTATATATTTTGTTCTTCAATGTTCTGTTGCATGTGTTGTGGAATATACGGTAATAGGTTTGGGGCATTTAGATAATATTGTCCATTATTAATGCGGCGAGTTTGATTTACGCGTCTCAGATCTGTTTTCCCACCCTTTACAGATGACTTACAACACCTGGAGGAGTGGTCGGATGAGGAAGCAGGAGGGACAGAGGGAAACACAGACGGGGCCTCCATCTCTGTCAGCGATAAACAGAAGAAAGAATCCCGAGGTAAGGGAAAATCTGTCTAATTTGTTCTTTTCAGGTCTAATCAGGTCTGCCCATGTAGTGGCAAAGACACATCTGACCTTTATATAAACTCTGAAATGCACACACTAAGTTTAGTACTTATCAGCCTATCGTTTTGCAACCAGACTCTATTGAGCAATAAACTCACTCACTCAGTCATGTCTTCTAGTATAGTCTGGGGCTTGAGGCAATTGTGATGAGTCAACTCTATTAAAATATTAAGACTCGTTAAGTCCTTCTGAATATTTAGCCTTAATGTCTTTTCTCCTGCCATTGTCCTGGGTTTTATTTCTAGTGTGGTGTACATCATAAAGCAATTGGGAGTAATGGGCAGGAAATTTGCCATTTCAGTTTCTTGTATGGAATGTTTCAGCTATAGTTGATATCCTATTCTTGTGTGTAGGTCTTCAATTTCAGATGGCGTTTGCACTGACAATCTGGAGAGTCTGTTAGAGACATTTATTCTAGAAGACTTCTTATTGCTTCTAAATAATAATGGAAGTCATTCAGCTTCGGAATCAATATTGAAGAACATTACTGATGAAGATCCCGATCGTTGTATGAGTGAATAATTCTTTGGATCTCCAAAAGGGCCTTTATTACAAAGTGCGAAATTGGCCTTTTTAATGGTTAATCATGTTCGGCATAGGGTTTTTATTTTCATTGGCATTTATTCTCAAGACCTCCATCTTCTGGGGGTTGATCATCAGTCAAATCCTGATTGCTTTAGTGTAGAGGCATTTAAGTTTTTAAGATGTCTTGGTACCTGTTAGCAAGGAGATCAATGTCATCTGAGTAGTCCAGCTTCTCTTAGACTGAGGTCAGTGTAGCAAGGAGATCAATGTCATCTGAGTAGTCCAGCTTCTCTTAGACTGAGGTCAGTGTAGCAAGGAGATCAATGTCATCTGAGTAGTCCAGCTTCTCTTAGACTGAGGTCAGTGTAGCAAGGAGATCAATGTCATCTGAGTAGTCCAGCTTCTCTTAGACTGAGGTCATTGTAGCAAGGAGATCAATGTCATCTGAGTAGTCCAGCTTCTCTTAGACTGAGGTGAGTGTAGCAAGGAGATCAATGTCATCTGAGTAGTCCAGCTTCTCTTAGACTGAGGTCAGTGTAGCAAGGAGATCAATGTCATCTAAGTAGTCCAGCTTCTCTTAGACTGAGGTCAGTGTAGCAAGGAGATCAATGTCATCTGAGTAGTCCAGCTTCTCTTAGACTGAGGTCAGTGTAGCAAGGAGATCAATGCCATCTGAGTAGTCCAGCTTCTCTTAGACTGAGGTCAGTGTAGCAAGGAGATCAATGTCATCTGAGTAGTTCAGCTTCTCTTAGGCTGAGGTCATTGTAGCAAGGAGATCAATGTCATCTGAGTAGTCCAGCTTCTCTTAGACTGAGGTCAGTGTAGCAAGGAGATCAATGTCATCTGAGTAGTCCAGCTTCTCTTAGACTGAGGTCAGTGTAGCAAGGAGATCAATGCCATCTGAGTAGTCCAGTTTCTCTTAGACTGAGGTCAGTGTAGCAAGGAGATCAATGCCATCTGAGTAGTCCAGCTTCTCTTAGACTGAGGTCAGTGTAGCAAGGAGATCAATGTCATCTGAGTATTCCAGCTTCTCTTAGACTGAGGTGAGTGTAGCAAGGAGATCAATGTCATCTGAGTAGTCCAGCTTCTCTTAGACTGAGGTGAGTGTAGCAAGGAGATCAATGTCATCTGAGTAGTCCAGCTTCTCTTAGACTGAGGTCAGTGTAGCAAGGAGATCAATGTCATCTGAGTAGTCCAGCTTCTCTTAGACTGAGGTCAGTGTAGCAAGGAGATCAATGTCATCTGAGTAGTTCAGCTTCTCTTAGGCTGAGGTCAGTGTAGCAAGGAGATCAATGCCATCTGAGTAGTCCAGCTTCTCTTAGACTGAGGTCAGTGTAGCAAGGAGATCAATGTCATCTGAGTAGTTCAGCTTCTCTTAGGCTGAGGTCAGTGTAGCAAGGAGATCAATGTCATCTGAGTAGTCCAGCTTCTCTTAGACTGAGGTTAGTGTAGCAAGGAGATCAATGCCATCTGAGTAGTCCAGCTTCTCTTAGACTGAGGTCAGTGTAGCAAGGAGATCAATGTCATCTGAGTAGTCCAGCTTCTCTTAGACTGAGGTCAGTGTAGCAAGGAGATCAATGCCATCTGAGTAGTCCAGCTTCTCTTAGACTGAGGTCAGTGTAGCAAGGAGATCAATGTCATCTGAGTAGTCCAGCTTCTCTTAGACTGAGGTCAGTGTAGCAAGGAGATCAATGTCATCTGAGTAGTTCAGCTTCTCTTAGGCTGAGGTAAGTGTAGCAAGGAGATCAATGCCATATGAGTAGTCCAGCTTCTCTTAGACTGAGGTCAGTGTAGCAAGGAGATCAATGTCATCTGAGAAGTCCAGTTTTCTCAGACTGGGGTCAGTGTCCACTGCAAACCTTGTCTTTTTTCTCCTGTGACATTCCGTTTGATAGAATAACACATGCAACAAGATACAGCCTATACTTATAAATGGCTATAAATCATAATCAGCTTATCGTCAATTGCTCGATGATAATACCTTTTACATGGTCTATTTACTTGAATAACAAACATTAACACTGTATTCCACATACCCAATCAATATCATTATCAGGTCGGGCCCGACGTAAAGTCGAGGACTTGGAGCGACTGCTGGAGATTGCTAAGAAGAATTACACGCAGCTTGGCGGGTCACTGCCAGAGGATCGCAAGAGGCTACAGACCATCAAAGACAAGGACAAGTGAGTGATGAATGCTGTCATAGCCTTGCATTTGTGAATGCAGTCGTAACTTTGCCTTTGTGAATGCAGTCGTAACTTAGCCTTTGTGAATGCAGTCTTAGCTTTACCTTTGTGAATGCAGTCGTAACTTAACCTTTGTGAATGCAGTCGTAACTTTGCCTTTGTGAATACAGTCGTAACTTTGCCTTTGTGAATGCAGTCGTAACTTTGCCTTTGTGATTGAAGTCATAAATTTGCCTTTGTGACCATGTTCAAACCTGAAGGAAATGTGCAGTGAATATCTGTCAATGAATCCTTTGTTTCACAAGTTGTGTGTTGATATTTGTATTGGCAATAAAAAGAAAATGGCTCAATCCAAAACTTGTAAATAATGCAGGCCTTTTCCGCTCCATTTCGGGAAAACAACACACTGGAATTTTGGGAATTTCGCGTCATGAAAATCCCCATTTTGGGAAAAAAAATAATCGCAAAAGTGGCTCAATTGGGAAAATTAATCGCATGTTAATAGTGTTTCTTATATTTCAAAGAAGCTGTTAACTGGTAAATAACGACTATTTTGATAACATATTATTAAAATTTTACAAAATATTATGAACATGTGTGATACATGCAGGGTTTTTTATCTGATTTTGGGGAAAGAGCCTAGCCTTTTTTGAGGGAAAAAAATCGCCGCGAAACGCCGGATTTTGGGGAAAATAAGGAAAGTCTTAAATAATCAATTTAACATATTTCACTTTTTATGCTCCCCGAAATAAATTTCGGCGGAGCATATAGTTGCCAGTTTGTCCTTCCTTACTTACTTACTTACTTACTTACTTACTTCCTTACTTCTGTCACACTTTTGCTACTGTTTCTCATAGCGCCTTCAATACTTAACCAATCGCTTTCATATTTGGCATGTAGGTACCTTGCATGGACCTCTACCTTTTGATGAGGTTTGAGGTCACTGGGGTCAAGGTCACCGATGCTAATAATAGACTTCCTTCCGTCACACTTTTGCTACCGTTTCTCATAGCCCCTTCAATACTTTACCAATCGCTTTCATACTTGACATGTAGGTACCTTGCATGGACCTCTACCTTTTGATGAGGTTTGAGGTCACTGGGGTCAAGGTCAAGTCACAGAGGCTAATAATAGACTTCCTTTCGTCACACTTTTGTGACCGTTTCTCATAGCGCCTTCAAAACTTTACCAATCGCTTTCATATTTGGCATGTAGGTACCTTGCATGGACCTCTACCTTTTGATGAGATTTGAGGTCACTGGGTCAAGGTCACCGAGGCTAAAAATAGACTTCCTTCTGTCACACTTTTGCTACCGTTTCTCATAGCGCCTTCAATACGATAACAATCGCTTTCATATTTGGCATGAAGGTACCTTGCATGGACCTCTACCTTTTGAAGAGGTTTGAGGTCACTGGGTCAAGGTCACCGAGGCTAATAATAGATTTTTTAGGCGTTTATTAACACATACATTGACAAAGCGCATCATCGGGGAGCATCCATCAGTTTCACTGATATTCTTGTTTAAAACAAATTCAAGGCAACAGATAATTTAATTACGCAATATTTTTATATTTTCTACACTGGATTAGGTTAACTTATATATTTAAAGGTTTAAAAAAAAAATATATATATAAAGATTTCAGCGTTATTACTTTTTTCAAGTAACATTACCAAAGCATTGAGTTATTCTAACCGAAATATAACGTGAACCTTGAGGTTTTAGCTAGGAAGTGTTATTTGACTTGGCACAAAAGATACAATGTTTGCAAGATCAATCTTCAATCTGTTTCATTATAAAACTAGGAACGACATGGAGGCACTTGTATACTTGTTATGAGAGTGAATCTCTTGAGTAGCTAAGTAATTCTAATCAATAGTATCTATGCCGATGTCTTCTGATTAAACAATCTATGAATAAGAGACATAACTTGACTGCAAGATATTACATCATTAGAAACTAAGTAATTCTCACACATATAAAACTGGCAGCTATATATTTATAAAATTATCAATGAACTAGAAGCTCAGCTCGACTACGAGCTCTTATGTGTTGAGTAACTAAATAACTGTCACGGAAATAAACCATGCACCTGTCTTTTTATAGAACAATCAATGAACTAGAAGCTCAGCTGGACTACGAGCGATTACGTCGTGAGAAACTGGAGGCCCAGCTTGACCAGTACAGACGAGACATGGCTGACTTGAGCTACCGTCTGCAGGCAAAACTAGGGGATGACAGTGATGTACGTGGAACTATGTCTTTTACGTTTGTAAATATGCACATTTTGGTGTGCCAGGGATAAATAATCAATATACTTACAAAATTAAGCTTACTCGATATTTTAAAATGCACCATCAATGTTTAAAAATTTAAAATGTTCAAATATTAATCAGAGATTATATAAAATCATTAAAAAATACCAGCATAGAATTATTATATAATTCAGTTTGTATAAATGCTAAAATATTTAACTAGGGTTTAACCAACATGATGCTATCCAAATATGTATGCAATTTTGGTGCAAAACTTGCTTTTCCCTTTGAAACACATTTCATAGAATAATAAAATTATGGTCTGTGTTATTATGCCCCCCTATGAAGAAGAGTGGGTATATTGTTTTGCACATGTCAGTCCGTCTGTTTGTCGGTCCGTCCACCAAATGGTTTCCGGATGATAACTCAAGAACGCTTAGGCCTAGGATCATGAAACTTCAAAGGTACATTGATCATGACTGGCAGATGACCCCTAATGATTTTCAGGTCACTAGGGCAGAGGTCAAGGTCACAATGACTCGAAACAGTATAATGATTTCCGGATGATAACTCAAGAATGCATACGCCTAGGATCATGAAACTTCATAGGTTCATTGATTATACTAGCAGATGACCCCTATTGATTTTCAGGTCAATAGGTCAAAGGTCAAGGTCACAGTGACTCGAAATAGTAAAATGGTTTCCGGATGATAACTCAAGAATGCTTTCCCCTAGGATCATGAAGCTTCATAGGTACCTTGATCATGACTGGCAGATGACCCCTATTGATTTTCAGGTCACTAAGTCAAAGGTCAAGGTCACAGTGACTCAAAACAGTAAAATGGTTTCCGGATGATAACTCAGAATGCTTAGGCCTAGGATCATGAAACTTCATAGGTACATTGATCATGACTGGCAGATGACCTCTATTGATTTTTAGGTCACTAGGTCTAAGGTCAAGGTCACAGTGACTCGAAACAGTAAAATGGTCTTGATGATAACTCAAGAATGCATACGCCTAGGTTCATGAAACTTCATAGGTTAATTGATCATGACTTGCAGATGACCCCTATTGATTTCAGGTCACTAGGCCAAAGGTCAAGATCACAGTGACTCGAAACAGTAAAATGGTTTCCGAATGATAGCTCAAAAATGCTTATGCCTAGGATCATGAAACTGCATAGGTACATTGAAAATATCTGGCAGATGACACCTATTGATTTTCAGGTCACTAGGTCAAAGGTCATGGTCACAGTGACTCGAAACAATAAAATGGTTTTCGCATGATAAGCCAAGAATGCTTAGGCCTAGGATTATGAAACTTCATAGGAACATTGATCATGACTGGCAGATGACCCCTATTGATTTTCAGGTCACAATGTCAAAGGTTAAGGTCACAGTGATTCAAAACAGTAAAATGGTTTTCAGGTGATAACTCAAGAATACTTGGGCCTAGGATCATGAAACGTCATAGGTACATTGATCATGACTGGTAGATGACCCCTATTGATTTTCAGGTCACTAGGTCAAAGGTCAAGGTCACAGTGACAAAAAACGTATTCACACTATGGCTGCCACTACAACTGACAGCCCATTTGGGGGGCATGCATGTTTTACAAACAGCCCTTGTTTCTATATTCTATCCAACACTGTTCATCAGCAAACTCTTTTGAAGAGCACTTAAACAGTCTTAAGTTTAGTAACACAGTTCACAGATCAATCGTTGAAATGTTCAACAATTTATTCAACCACACAAGTATACTCAAAATATTGTTTGTGATGTTAAATATTTTTGAAGACAAAATACCCCGTCCATGTCGTCCATAAAAAACTATATGCATAAAGCAAAGTAGAAGTTATTTGTAAATTAGAATTGTATCTAGACAATATCAGCACTCTAGTTTAACTAGAATACTTTCACATGCCTTTATGTTGATAGGATATTGTGTTCTAACAATTTATTTTCCTGTTTACTGTTTATGCATGTTTACATATTAATTACCGTTATTCCTAAGCAAAAAATGCAATATTTTTCTGACGCCACATAAATTATTCTTTATTTGTATAAATAGCTTTCTGTGTATGACACATAATTAAAAGCTGTTTTTAGATTTTCGATTATTGACAACACATATAGTATTGTATTTATGTCACTTTTATGATTATTGTCATTGACAATATCCTATCCTATTTAAATTCATGACAATCATATAAAATGTCCTCCCTTGTAATTGATTCATTTTTAGTCGGAATCTGATGCTGGATACGGGCACCAATCAAGACAGTCTACAAAACAACGAGTTGTGAAGAAGCGCTCTGGCTTGAAGAAGAGATCACAAGACGAGGGAGGAGTGTTCATCAAAAGAAATGTGTCCAAAGAGAAACGAGGGGCAAGATATCAGAAAGTTGTATGAGAGATAAATGTTTTTTTTATAGGCGGTACATTTTTTAAGATCTGGGTAAAGCTGTTGAAGTTTTAAGTCTGTTTGCTTAACCCTTTACCACTCTAATACATATTTTGACTCATTCGTAGTCCCTGAGAAGGCTAAATTTAATTAAAGACCTTTCTTACTTTCTTCAAGTTTTACAGGCTTCATTTCCAACCCTAAGATACTGATGAGCAGCAAACAGCATAAAGCCTGAACAGACTGAGAGTTACTCGCAGGTTGTTCTGGTTTTATACTGTTTGCATATAGCAATTTTCACTTTGCTTCTGAGTGGGAAAGGGTTAAATTTAGGTAACATCATAGTCTGCCAGGTTGTTTCTTTTGCTTTCGCATAACACTCAGTCTCATTTGATGAAGAAGGTATACATAGCTGTATTTTTGTTAATGTTAATGTAGTGCATTTTAATGTTGTTTTCATTTTCTGAAACGATTTATTCAAGATACTCTATTTATATTTTATATCTTTTTCTACCTATATGGTGAATATATTGCCTCAGTATTTATGTGTTAATACATATTAAAAAACATTTTGCATTGTATGTGTTGGTTACTCATACTGCCAGAAACCATTACTCGCAGTTTTTTGTTGTTTTAAATGCATGTTTAAATTTGTTTTCAATATCATATCAAGGTGTGTATTTTTAATTAATTCATAATGTATAAAATATCTTAAATGCTCCAAAGAAAACACAAACATACATTTATTTTATATGAAAATGGGTAAAAATATCAATTCGTATTAGGCAATAACATTGCAAATTAATATCTAATTGTTGTTTTTTTAAGCTTGCATTTTGAATCTACATTTGGTGTTGATGTGTTATTGGGGAAAACAAGAATAATATTATGATGGAAAAAATGCTTGTTTACTTAAATTTCATCAAGTAAAAGAGGGAATCATCAAAAGATAATATTGTTCCCAAATAATTATGTTCCAAACATGGCATTAGTTTTCTTTCAATTCTGGACATATATGATTTTTATGCCCCTGGTAGGGTGGCATATAGCAGTTGAACTGTCCGTCAGTCTGTCCGTCCGAAATCTTTAACATTGGCCATAACTTTTGCAATATTGAAGATAGCAACTTGATATTTGGCATGCATGTGTATCTCATGGAGCTGCACCTTTTGAGTGATGAAAGTTCAAGGTCAAGGCCATCCTTCAAGGTCAAAGGTTAAAAAAATAATCCAAGGGAAGTAACAAGCTTTAAAAGAAGATCATTTATATTTATCATTTGGCAGGTTCAGATCATTTTCACAAGGGAAGTAATATTTATAAAAGGGATATAATCAAAAAAATATAATAAATCAAAGCGGCGCAGTAGGGGGCATTGTTTTTCTGACAAACACATCTCTTGTAAATTTGTACTATTTGCTTAAGCTGCCATAGCATTTATTTTACAAACATAAAAGTGAATTTTTATTACAAAACCATTTCTCCGTGACAGTCAGCAGATAAGCCAAACGAGATTGTAAGCTGTCACAATTTCAAGGCAATGCTATTAAGTAACTTTGGATATTTTGTAGCTTTGATGTGATGTGATAATATGTCAATAAAATCCCCAAGGTCTGAATTAATATATGAGCACACCTTATAACCATATGGTGTGTGTGATTGTGAATTAAGTTCAACCTTTTCATATTGTATGGTATTATTTACATAAAACAATTATGTACGTCTCACTGATTGTTTACCAATGGACACCAACTGAAAATATATCATACAGTATTCAACGCGCAAACTTGCTTGTATTGTCATTGATCTTTAGGATATTAATTATCAATCATTATGTAGTAATAAATTTTAACCTGTGTTTATTGTTTGATTCATGAAAGCAAGTAGTAGCAAGTTATTTCTTTCTTGGTATAAAACATTATTGCAGAATACGCACTTATTAAATATTAAAATTTTAATAATTTAATTTTTAATAATTGCCCATTAATTTAACCTCTACGTTGATATCGACCTGCTACAAATGTGTCTGATATGTAGATTATATCTGTTTAACAGGCGTTTATAACAGTCAATGATAAGTGGTTCCTCTTATTATTCTGAACCAACTATAGTCACCTTTGTCGGTGAAAACAAATCAAGATGCAGGCTTTCCAGCGTTCCTAGTATTTCCTAGTTTTTTAAATGTGCTCCTAGTTTTTTTTAGTTTTGTCAAAAACCTCCTAGTATTCCTTGTTTTTATTTATTTGGCACTTCTTTGGATAAGATAAAACTGTCTTTTAATGTGTTTTAGAGATTTTGTTTCAAAATAGGACCTTCAGGTTATTGAGCTGACAATATTTGGTAGTCTTTGTGGGGTCTGGTGTCACTGATTACATAGTCTACCCTTCACAGGTGATACCTGAAAGTTGGACTGAGCTCTGTGATGACTACACATGAAAACTTATGGCTATATTCTGAAACGTTCCTCCACTCAACCCAACCTCAGTTAAATCCAATCAGTATAATTACGCACATGATTTTATCTAACAGTCCTCTCTTTCACACTGGTATTCACAAATGTTAGGACAGCTTAAGGTTTCTTGACTGAGGGAGGATATGGTGAGGTAGCTAAGTTGTTCTTTGAGCCTCACTCAAAGTGTTTTTTTATGAATACCGAAACAGCAGCTCGTACAACTATGTGTTTATTTTGTTAGTTTTTGTTATTTCAAAGTGTGGGTAATTTAAAAAAAATACACTGTAGCGCGAATTTGGAACCACAAAATCTTGTGTTAACTAATAGATATAATATTTATTCTGGAGCACTTTGGTAATGGCTCTTTTTTAGATTTTATATACCACTTTAATCTTGTGCGCATTAAGAATAAGATAGTAAACAACATTTAATTTGAGGAAACCAACTTATGTCAGTACTAAAAATCGCTTTTTGTGACATTTTTTCAGGTGAGAGTTTTAATTAGTGTTTTGAATGATAATATTTTAAGGCGAGGATTGTTGCCTATCAATTAGTGTCGTTTAAAATTAATTGCATTAAATGTTATATAGCCGTCATTTACTTGTAATAGTATAATGATGCATATTTACAGCAATGGTCATGTATTAGACAACGTTCACAGTTAAAGCGGGTATGCATGACCTTGACAAATGTTTGTTCAACAAAAGTAAACTTCTTAAAATTTGATATACATGCAGTTCATTATTAATTTATAGACCCTTTCAGAATGACATGTGTCCGAAAATGTAAATTTCGGAGGATATTTAATTCAGAAATTACACTCAACTGTACAGACAGTTTTTGCATCATGTAATAATAATAATGAAGATGATTCCATACAAAAACCATTTTGTTGGTTTATAACTTTTATTTGCATTTTTCAATTATTATATCGATATTTAACATAAAATTATTCTTATCTGTAATTTGTTGAAGTAAATATGCTTTATAACAATGTTCAAGTGAGGATATTGAAGATTTGTTTCTCAATTCCTGACTCTTATTTTTTTCATAGGATAATACAATAACATGCAAATCTATCACTATAGTATGTGTGGTTTGTTTGTCAAAACAAGATCTTTTTGCAAAGCTGATCTAAGACAGTGGGATTCGTTATTTGAAAATGTTATTAGATCATTTATATATGGAGGTGCTAAGTGGAAAATGGTTTTATATTTTTGTATCACAGTGTGATAATTTACCCTGTCATGAAATGTCATCCAAATCAATGTTTTAAATAGTTTAATGTAGATTATGCATGTACACTGTAATACTAAATGTATATTTACTGACTAGGCCAATCATTATTGCTCATAATGATAACATGTCGCCGTTTACGATTATTTTTACGATTCAGACCAAAATCATTCGTTTCGCACTGATTCTACTAACACACAAATGCAATGGTTGCTGTTTGAAAATATATACGTATAAGCTCTCTCCTTGTAGGCATAAAGCGCATAATTGTTCTAGCTGCATCAAATGAAATGTTACGCCACCAAATGTTCTTTGTTCTTGAATATTTGACGTTCTTTCAACATATGTGATAAAACTATTACAGATAGATATATGTTAAAATCACTTAAATGAATATGATAATAGTACATGTTCATGCCGATAATTTAAACATATGAAACCATTTATATGGTTTGATTTTAATTTAATAAATCAAAGTGGAAGCTGCGTTAAATCAATGTTATAAAGCCAGCAGCTGCACATAACCTCTAACCTGTAATAAATATACATTTGTTAGTCCGATAGTTTTATCACATCACATCACATATTTACATTTGAAAATGATATTTCATATATGCTTATGGTGTGATGTAAGTTGGCATCTATGGCTTTTTAGTTTTTGATGTGGTTTCGTAAGTGTTTAGAAAATTTATTATTTGTCACATAGAAGATAGAAGGCTTATATTTAAGATAGCAAGTATTAATAGCATACCATAGTTTAATTGTATTGCAGACCGTGCAGATATTGTGCCTACTTACTGAGGCAACACACTAAAGACTTTGAATCTACAAAACAAATAATGATGATACTACTAGTAATAATGTTTCTGATAAAGTCGCGCTTCGAATATGCTACCCATTCCCTTGTTATATTCGTACGCATTTGCCTTTTGATTTTTTTATCAAGTTGTATATGTACAGAATAAAAAAATACATATAGAATCACTGAAATATACAAAATAATTTTGTCAGCGCGAGCAGTCACAAAACAAGCGGTGTTATTATAACATAGCATTAACACTCGTCACATACCATATTGAATAAAACCATTAATGAAATTGTGTTCATATAAAAATATTTGATTGTAATATATATCTAGTATATGATAAAAAGGTGATTGTTTCCACTAAATTCGCCAAAAAATAAGGGTAGGTATAGGTAAGCGTTTGTTTTTCATGGAACCTTTTTACTTAAAAACAAGCTACTTCATAATGCACCAACAATATCCATAGACAGAAATAATCATGATGTCTATGCAACATCCTTTCAAAGTATGTAAAGTTGGACATAAGAAAATGCCCCCAAACAATCTTCTGCTACAAATTTGATTCGAAATAGCAAAACAAATTTAAGGGTCGCAACAAAAAATAGGGTTGCTCGGGTTATAAAAAATGCACATTTTTTCACATATATGAATATGTAAATTACACATTTATATTGTAATAAACCAATTATTTTGACATTTTGCTATTGAACCGATTGTATACAATAGGTGCCCAACAATACATATTCACACACATTCACGCTCTGTCGACTCCTCCAGCTCTCCTCGACTAAGTAAACACTGTCAATACCAGTCTCTTCCTTGACTCAAAGTAACCAAAGGCGCCCTCGAGCCTTCTTTAGTTAAGGTCGAGTCAAGGTTGAGGTTGAGTGACGTTCTTGAATATAGCCATTAGTCAGCTTAACCGTCCTGTTGTATGAAATGAGTACAGTTACTTTGGTAATCAGGTAGGGAAAAGTCGAAAAGGTAATAAATTTCTTAGTTGTAACTCCTAGTTTTTGTTTCAACCTTCCTACATTTTCCTAGTTTTTCCTTGTTTTTTTTGTAAATAATGTTCCTAGTTTTCTCCTAGATTTTTCAAAGGTGTTGCTGGAAAGCATGAAGATGCAACACAATAAACGACAAATTTATTGCAAGCTGAAATAAGTTTAATAAAAAGCAACACAACTGCAAAACACCATATTTTTATATATGAAGTGAAAGTGCTCATGATTTACATGGCAAATTTCATATACATATGCATTCCTGTTAAAAATGCGTTTCAGTGATAACTGGATTATAATTTAGTATTTGAGCGAGAATGGGGGAATGCAGGTATGATGAAGACACGACAGGTTAATGCTTAACATTTTAAATATATAAGGTTTAGTTCGAATAAAAATAATTGCTCAGAAAGTCTTGATGTTATTTTATTCCTGGCCTACAAAACGATAGTGCACATTCCTATGGAAGACGTACGAGTATACAATAAATTCTGTACATAAAAGTCACTTAACATATAAAATAAAGTTGGTTATACTTGACTAGTAATACAAATATAATAACAGAGACCATTATTTGTTATTTAATATGTTCAATGTTATATCAAGGTGTGTATTTTTAATTCAATCAAAACTCATTAATTATCTTAAATGCTCTTAAAGAATACACATACATACATGTAAATTTATTTTATATGAAATTGTTAAAAATATCATAAGTATAAGGCAATAACATTGCTAATTAATATATAATTGTTTAGTTTTTTAGCTTGCATTTTGAATTTGCATTTGGTGTTGATATATTGTTTTGGGAAAACAAGAATAATAATATGACGAAAAAAATGCTTGTTTACTTGTATTTTAACAAATAAAAGAGGGAATCATCAAAAGATAATATTGTGCCTTAACAATTGTGTTTCAACTATGCCTTTACTTTTCTATCAATTCTGGATATATATGATTTTTAATTTGTACTATTTGCTCAAGTTGCCATAGCATTTATTTTACAAACATAGCTAGAAATTAAGAATTTATTACAAAACCATCTCTCCGTGACGGTCAGCAGATAAGCCAAACGAGATTGTAAGCTGTCAAGATTTCAAGGCAATCCTGTTTAGTAACTTTGGAAATTGTGTAGCTTTTATAAATGTGATGTGATAAAATGGCAATAAAATCATCAAGGTCTGAATTAATATGTCAAGTCAAGTCAAGTAAATTTTATTTACAAAGTCGGACACACAAACAGGTAACATAAGCTCTAATGAGCTTTTTAAACCGACTTACGGGTACATGTAAATTCATACACATAAGGCATGTTAAGATCAATGTTTAGATAATGTTAAGACAAACAAACTAAATAATGCATGTATTATCACATTCACTTTTCTATATGTTAGTATAATGCTATTGTAGTACATCTGAGGTAAGGTACTAGGTAGGATATAGATACATTAAACATATAAAACCTGACCTACAAACACTATACAGGTATTACAGAGTAAAAACTTGTTATGTAGCTGCTGATCTTGACTAAAAATGTCTAAAAACCGCCATAAAAGAAAGAGAATAAAAACACTGAAGGACGAATATGGACACAACAGTGCGACAAGTAAAAAATGTAGTAAGAGATCGACTATCCCCTCAAATTAGATTTGTGAGGAACTAAGCAGCAGGTAACTCACAAGACAGAGTATACATATAATAAAATTTATGCACTTTAAGCAAGGATAGCACATTGTTAAAACCGGACATTCAAAATAGACATAGACTAGTACAAGTATGACTAAGCGCATATGATTCAGACTAGTATTTAGCACATATAATCAAGCACATGTAAAGCATTTAGAGCATTGCAGACTAATAAAGCAAATATAAGCATGAACTAATCGTTCTAGACTTTGCTAAGCTATCTATGAACTATAAACTAAAGTAACAGAGAACAAAATGACATAGGAAAGCTGGCAACATAACATGGCAAAATAACGAAATGACAGAAATCCAGGTATATCGCTGCCAAGGCTATTGAAAAGACAATGTGAACATATCTCATTACCATATGGTGTGTGTGATTGTGAATTATGTTCTACCTTGTCATATTTTATGGTATTATTTACATGATACAATTATGAACGTCTCACTTACTGTCTACCAAAGGTACCAACTGAAAATATACCATACAGTATTCAACGTTCAAACTTAATATGATTGATCATTATCATATTAACAATCAGTATGCAAGACAAGATGCAACACAATAAACAACAAATTCATAGCAAGCTGAAATATATTTTAATAAAAAGCAGCAAAACTGCAAATCAACATATGTTTTATATATTAAGTGAAAGTGCTCACGACTTACATTGGCAAATGTCATAAACATTATGCATTCCTGTTAAAAATGCGTTTCAGTGATAACTCAATTATAATTTAGTATTTGAGCGAGAATGCAGGTATGATGAAAATACGACAGGTTATCTGCTGAACATTTATAGATTAGATAAACAGTGTCCTGCTTTATAATCGCAATATTCTTAGTAATGAGTGTTTTCTGTTTTTGGAATCGTTTTATGAGAATGGTCATTTCGCTTCTTTTTAAGAATTAAAGGGAGAGCACAGCTGCTAGATTGACTTTTAAACATAGCACAGTAGTGTCCCCCAGCATAATAGTGCTTTCACAATAACGTTAACTTTTCTAATTTGGTTCTCTTAGATATTCATATAGATTTCTCTATTTGTGTATGTTCGGTCATTAAATTATTTACACTCCTCTGCATCATCTCGCTCTGATCAGTCACAATGAGATAACGAACATTGCGTGTCTTTAGTAAGTGGGTTGCTCTTGACAAGACTGTACGAATGTCCAGGGTGGTCTTGAGCTACGCTCCCAGTATATGAAATTGGACAATTTTCGTATAACAGCGCTCATATGCAAAGTACAACAGAACAAACTTAATATTCAGCATCGCTATGCGAGTCTTTCTTGTCAATGCCAGGAATACTGCTGTGTATCTGGAATCTTTCTGCCTTTCTCTAGCCTGTTTTTTTTACAAATTATTTTTTTTGGACATGATCCATGATATCTTGGCATGTCCTTTTCAAATCCTTGCCCGGTTGATGCAGCTTTCTCTCTTCGTTCTTTCTTAGTTGGTTGGAACAGTCTGTCTTTCGAATGATTATTTGACAGTCGTTTTGGACCTTGCTGCCTTGGTAAGGAGTTTTGTTTCTCTTGTGTCTTTCAAGGCCAGTGATGGTTTTCAGCTCTTGAATATGGCTTGATCCCATGGCGCCAGTGATTGTTCCGGCCGCATCGTTCTGCACCTTGCTGACTCTGCCCCCCGCCCCTTCACGTTGTGCCGATTATCTTTTAACATGAGCTTTAACCACAGCTTTGGCTCTACCTTCGACTTTCTCTGTCTTATGTTTCTAGGTGAGTTGTCTTGTCTTGTTGTCTGTCAAAATACACGGGAAGTTAACGGCCTGCAGCGTTTGTCCGAAAAGCTTAAGAATGGCCTTTAGTTATTTAGCATAATGGCGTATAATACGATTATACAAACAATTCAGAAACTTACAAACGCGGAGGAATGGCCTTAAGTTATCAAGCATATGGCGTATAATGCGATTATACAAACAATTCAGAAACTTACAAACACGGAGTTATCCATATTTGTGCCATTAAACTATGTATTAACATAAAAATATGCAGGAAATTGATTAAAAAATATATATTAACACAATATTGAATGAACATTAAATTTACATTATTCAACGATGATCCGTATGTTATGTTTTCGATACTAACATAAATGTGGACCGTTTCGTCAGGTCCGTGTGGAACGTTGTCCGTATCGTCCCACGTACAACAACAATCAAAATGGCGGGAAGATATGGCAAGTAAAAATACTTAGAAAGTAATTATCGAATAACAAGGTCAAAACGGATTAGATTATTACATCATTAACGCACTTTGTAGATCGATGTTTACTAAATTGAAAAACTACGACTATTGACAGGTACATTTTTATTAAGATACTTATTAGGTAATTATTATTTGATATTTGTAAAGCAAAACATTGACATGAAGCATGCGTCTTCGTAGTATTGGCCCTCTTAACCCATTCATGCCTGGCGTCCTGAAAAAAGGACATTGCAAACAGCGTAGACCCAGATGAGACGCCGCATCATGCGGCGTTTCATCTGGGTCTACGCTGTTTGCTTAAAGGAATTGTAGTAAGTATTATTCTAAATATAGAAATAAATATACTAGACATGCCTAATTTTGGAAATAAATTGATCCAATTTACAAGGATGGGAGAGTCCACTGGGCATATGAACTTCACCAGGTCAAAACGTCCCTACAAATCCACTTACACACTCCACGGTCATATTCTAGAAACAGTTAGTGATGCTAAATACTTGGGTGTTAGCATCACATCTGACCTCAGCTGGAATAAACACATAAACCAGGTTACTGCAACAGCCAGTCAAACACTAAACTTCATCAAACGAAACATTCCCATAAAACACCCACGCATTAGAGAATTTGCCTTCAAAACCCTGGTCCGCCCACAACTTGAGTATAGTAGCTTAGTGTGGAGCCCACACACACAACACAACATAAACAAGATCGAGATGGTCCAACGCAGGGCCGCTCGATGGGTTACAAATGATTACTCATATCACAACAGTGTCACACACATGCTAGACAAATTAGGGTGGCGTTCACTTGAGAACAGAAGGTATGACTCCCGGCTACTGATGTTCTATAAAATTGTCCACGGACTGGTTGCTGTACCAATGCCTCCCTATGTCACTCCTCCGACCCGGCTCACTAGACATTTGCACCCTCTTTCATTCAGACAAATCCCTACTCCAAGCAACTACTATAAATTCTCCTTCTATCCAGCCACTATTGTCCTATGGAACTCTCTACCAGCCAATATTGTACAGGCACCTACCCTGGACCAGTTTAGGCTGGGGGTGACCAAACTAGACCACAGTTTCTAGCAGGTTGGCTGTTTTTAACCTTTTATCTGTATATTCCTTCTTTTAACTAACACTATCACCTTTGTTTCTATGTCTCACAAATACATTATGTATTACTTTTATCTCCTATACACTTCTTCCTTAATTTCCTAGCACTGACACGCACCTGCTTGTAATGCTAATTGTTGGCGACTAGCAGTATATATAGATAGATAGGCATAAATTGGTTAATGAAAACATCAGTGCAGTCTTCGAATTAGCCTATAAGCCCGAAGCCCGAGTCGATTATTGGGCCGGTCGGTCGATCCTAAATGCTTATAAAATAGCCCGTTGGTCGATAAAATATTTGAGCGTAAAATTGTAAACAAACTGAAAAACTGAAACTACTATCATATCAATAACCTGATTTATACGCCTTTATAAGAGGCACGATTAAATTCGCTAATTCAATGCCTAAAATGACGTTATACGTGTTAATGAATTGCATGAACACATGCGGCCAACATTTTCTAAACTGTCGTGTAAACATCCAAGTATATTGCTATTTAAAGTAATGATGCAATTGACGCCCAATCGAGATGGGGTTATTCAAAGTGAGCATGCGTAGATCATGTTCTGGGATGTTCGCGCATAGACACTTCGTAATGTTTTAAAATAATGACCAATCTAGAAGCGTATTTAATTTTAGAAGCGTTTTCCGAAAATGTATTTATAATTCATGAAATATGGACGAAGTAATTTTTCAATAAAAAAATAACAGAGTCTGTAAAGGGATATTGTACGCATTTGGTTAAAAACAAATTGATCCTTATTACAGTTAGATTTCCATGTGCTTTAATCAATTATTCTTGCGTATTAGAAGACGTTTTTTTCAACTTATTATTAATAATTGTAGTACTTTCGCTTATTCTGTAAGCTTGTTCTGCTACCTGACCTACTTTGCTACTTATAATCTGTTTACGAATGTACAATACTTTTCACGGTTGACACATGCTTATCAAAACATCGGGAGTAAATTAAAGAAGCAGACATTGTCACTTGGTAGATTGGGCAATTAACACACCCAGTGGCCTTTTGTTCTTAAGCCACATGCCGACAATTCAGAAATTCACAGGTGATTGTCATTGTAATAATAAGATAATAATCTCTTATTATAATAGGTTGATGTATTTTTCAAGTTCTTCGGATATTTTTTAAACATGATAATAATTGAATTTGCTTTAAAATAAAACCAAACACCGTTCAAACTGACTAATGGAATCATTGAATGAGAACATGTGTAATTATAAAGTAACAATAAGCAGCATAATTAACTGGTGCATTTTGTATAAAATGCATTTCAAAAGGAAACAGAATACCCTTTATTACTGTAATCACATGCATCTGTTTTTACTAATGGAAGTAGATTTTCTGATTGTTAATAACTATTTTGGTGTTCCTGGCCAATAAAGTCATTCAATTTATATTGACCTCTTTGGGCTATTGAACATGTCTTCGGGCTATTCAAAATTCCATCTTATTAGCCCGAAGGGCTATTTGGCTTAAATATTTAGTGTGAAGACTGTCAGTGACAAGATTGAAAAACATATATGTTTCATACGTCAATCTATAGTTTTATGTGTATTCTTGGACATAACAACAAAAACTGCATTAAAATAGGAATAAATGTTTTGTCAAAAATACTGGCGAGACTATAGTAGGTTTTGGCGTGACGTCACAAGAGGAGTTTTCCGTTACTAAAAAATAGATTGGCCGTAACATTCTCGATTGCGGCCATTTACATTGTATCAGAGTAAAGGTCATCGGAAGACAAAATACTGAATATTTCACAAAACAAAACTATAAATATCCGTATTCTTTCTTAAAGTTAGACTTTAATAAATGATATTTCAAAAATAATAAAACATATAATAATTTGAATATAATTATAAGTGGTGTGGATGCGATAGTGTTATTTTTCATCAGCGATCGAAATTTAGTGTAAGAGATGCATTGAATCAGTTATAAAACAAAGCCCTAGTACAGCGCAATACATTACAATTTTTAAATGTAGTTTTAATTTTCTTTTACATTGAATGAAATTTGGTTTCGTTTACATTGAATGAAAATATTAATAAATTTTAGCATTCAGATGGAAAAAAAACACCTGCATATTTTGCTAATTGAACTGTCTTCGCATGTACATGTAAAAGTCTTTACTAGTGATAATGAGCAATACAAATCTAGCATTTAATGATACCATAAATCTATACATTCAATTTATTTTATGCAAGGTCTTAATATCCCTAAATGATCAAACTTGATTTCTTTTTTCCATGATGATGTTTCGAACACTGCAGTAACGCACGATCTTTACACGTTATAGCGGAGTTTACATTTGCAGGTACCCGTTAAATACGTTATTGTGTAGCAGTACATGTGTACAATATTTTTAATTTATCGTTTTAAACACTTTATTGTTGTGATTAAACTGGCTAATATAAATACACTTTATAGTTCCTGTTAAACCATTTCGGACAAATGTCTATTTTTTTAAATTATGTGCAAATATTTTATTAAAGCAACTGTTAAGTATATGGCTTAAATGACTACTCAATATGCCAAGAGATGACATTGAGGTATCATAAATTGTGTTTAATGACCTACCCCATGCCAGTATAGGTCCCTGGGTTTATGACACCCTGTTTTCTTAGTAATTGTCTGAACAGTATTCGAACATATCGAGATAATTGGTTTGTGATGAACAAAGGCGCAATTAAACACTGGGTTTAAAATGCTGAGACAAAGAGTGTCAGAATTGGTGTAAACAATTAAATAAAGACAATAACATTTATCAAGAGGATTTAGTTAATCTGTAACATGGTAAGTTTTTACAGACATATGATATAGGTACCCCCAGTTTCTATATGTTAATTACATAAAATCAATCTATTTGTTGTTTGTTTTCGTCCTTATTTCTGTTCGTTTTAATTCATTTTATTCTTACAGAATTTCAATTTTTGAGCACAGTCGACTCGCGTTATCTCGACATCAGATATCTCGATATTCTCGATATGTCCAAGTAAGCTCAATGTCCCTACTTTTTTCCTTCTTTATCTATATTAATAAACATCGCATATCTTGATTTTCGTTATGTCGAATAATTCGATATCTTGATATAAAATCTGTCCCGATTCCTGATTTAACATGTATTTATTGTGGTTTATCTCGAAGTGCGAAAACCTGTCCCAGTGTCGGGTAAGGTGAGAAACGTTTTCTTGGATACTTCACCGTCCTGCTTCGCCCGGCTGCTCCCGATACTGTGCGGTAGATAATTGATTCGTTAATTGCATCAATGACCACACGTGTGTAATGTCGTTAGCCATTACCACTTGAGTAAGGCCTGTCACTTTAACTGCAATTAATACACTGCCTGCAGAAAAGCCAAAAGACTAATTGTTTTTACAAACAACATTCCAAAATGCATTGAGTTATATTTTTGCGTATATAAACCGTTGCAAATTTGGATTTTAATGAACGCCAATGACTATGTGCTGCTTTGTTATTGCATGGCAATTGGTCGGAATGCTAATAAAAATATTACATATAAGACTCAGAATGGCTTTTCATTTTTATTTTATCCTGTACTAATAATCGATTGAACTTTGCATTTCAAATTACAAAATGTACATGTACAGTTCAGTATTCCGGAACGTGATTTATGCATGTTCAGATGGAAAACCCTTGTCTTGATGGGAAGTCAATTGCATCATAACTTTAAATAGCAACATTACCGGATGTTTACAGTTTAGAACGAGAGCGCCGATGGCGTTAAAAGCATAGGTGCAAGGTCATAATACACCAAATAGTTTCCCTATATAATTCAATGTAAAAGCGACAACTTTGAGCGAAAATAAATGCAACATTTTGCACACAGAGACCCCCATAACCATACCTTTTCTTAAAGGCCATTCTAAGCGGAATCGATTTATGCAATAAAAAAGATATGTCATGTACAAAGCAAGAAAGAACTTGACACAAATCAAAATCGACTGTTTTTGCAGCTCTTTTTTTTCGGCCGTTTCTTAGTGAAATGTAACCTTTTCTACTGCAATGGTTTACTTTAGTCTTCAAGTGTATCATATTTCAGGGATTCAGTTGTGAACACCTATTCATGCCCTACCATTATCTCCGCAAGATAACACCCGAATAATGGTAAAAAGTGTAAAACATGCCTTCCTGTCAACTATGATATTTTTTTAGAGAGTACAGCACTACATGAAGCGATCATTTAGTGTATTGTAACCTGCAAGATACAGGGAAGAATGGCGTCACGTGGTATAATGTAGTTCGATATCGCCATCCGCGAATTTCTCAAATCAATAATTTCAAACAATTACCGACTATTTAAATAGATAATCTTTCCATTTACATCAGTGTTTGAAACGCTTATGAAAAATAATTACCCAAGCCTTTCAAAATTTAAGCACGGACAGATCTGTATCGAACTATTCTTTTCACAAATGAAAATAGACGCTACCCTATTCGTCTGCGTCAAGAATTTGTCGTAAAACTTGTGGTAAGCGTTAGATGCAGACGTGCACAACAGATTGAGTTCTGAATACAGATTTCTGAATGCAGATTTTTATAGAAACTCCTCACAGCAGTTACTTCCCTTGCTTCGCCCGGTCAGTAACTTCTAGTATAAGGGAGGCCACTGCGTAGGAGATTGAGATTTATAGTGCATATAGAATTGTTTTACGAACGAAATTTGTTTTAGGTTATAAGAAGATTTTTTGACATAAAACGGTCTTAGAAAAATTCACTAAAAACGGTGTCAGCAATATTCTTGGAAGAAAACGTTAGAAAAACGTTTCCAAAAAAAATTTGTAAGAATGACCATATACTAAATTAAATAGATATTTCGTCTGATTTTTGATCAGGTAAGGCTTCATAAAGGGCAACCGATATATGTGGATTTTCGAAATGTGGTATATACCATAAGCATAGGTGCGTAAACGCACCTATGCTAAAAATGATAACAGCATGTATTCATGCATTTCTGTAACTCTTAAAACATCATTTTAAGCATTTAAATTAAATAGCAAATTTAATGGTGCCTCGTAAAAACGCGTATATATCAGGTAATAGATAGGGTAGTTATGCCACACGATGACGACTTTAGTAATACCACTTAGCAGGTATTTAGATGATAAAAACCAGGTAACTTTTCGTCTATTTTTTTTCTTTGAAAACACCTAATTGGATATCTCGAACTCTCGTTATCTCGATATTTTTTCTTGTTCCCGCCGACTTCGAGATAACGAGAGTCGACTGTATTTTGTTGTACTTAAAAAGGGTCGCGAATATGTGTCAAGTAGAGATTGTTATGGAATCTTTATCACTATGAGGGTCTGTTCATCAAATGCAAAAAAAAGCGAAATGGCCGCAGTTTTGACGGCCAAAATTTGAGCATGTGCAAACGTGACGTCATTATCGGAATCACCAAAACTTCCTTTAAGCTCCATTTAGTAATCAGTATCATGTACACCGTTTCTCATAATATGGGCCCTTCTGATAAGTTGCTAAGGTTTGTTACTATGTGCATGTTCTTTTTCTATATTAAATAGTTTCTTAATGGAAAACAATCCTCTTGTTCATGTTTTTATTCACAAATAAGCTGCTTATACAACATTTGATAAACATAAGGTTACCTATTAACAAACCAAAAACAAACAAACACAATTATGTAGTGTTTTTCCCAGGCCCTTTTTCCATGGCGCTGTGCCATGCCGCCTTTCTTAAGCGCAACTCTGCCCTTTTCAAAGGCAAAAGCCACCATGTGCCCTTATTAATAACATTTTAATTGCCCCTGGACTAAACTTCTAAGCCGACAAGTATCAGAGAATGGCCCTAAGGCAGCGAAGATTTGCTCGGTTGTGAATCAGTCATCCGTGCATAACCACGTGTCAGTATCAATCGATAATTTCAGTGGCTGTGTTATACCAAGCTTACTAAATGGTCGGTAATGTGTTCTCCTCCACGATAAAATTACTTCGGAGACTTTTGATGAAAACCTTGATGTTTTCCTCGCGGAAATAGTACATTTCCTGCATAATTCAGTAATCACTAAACTTATTTAAACGCGTAATTAAATTAAAAAAACAAATAAACAAGTTTTGTCTTTCTCGTTATTCTCTTTAATTATAAATTATTGAGACAATAACAGTAACGTTGACTAATTAAACAAAAATTCTAATTGTGTATTAAGCTGACATATAGGTACGATTTTACGTTGCCAAATGCCCACCTGTCGCTTACATCATTTTATTTTTAACAAGATGGCTGACTTTACAGAAAATATATTGTGACCCTCAGCAAAAATGGCGAATAACGATCAAATTTACGATTGCGATCATACATTTAGAAAGGATTAATGAGATCCCTGTGATAATCAACGATGCATTAAAGGTTTTAGATACCAACAACGTATTTATAAGTAATTACTCTGTGGATGTTTATGGCACGGAAACGAGTGTTTGAAAATTGTTAGCGTTCAGTGCAAAGTTAAAACATCTAACAAGAATAGATTATCCTAAAAATAGCGGGATAAGACAAACATGGTTTCATTTAAATATTAGTGGATCTGTGTATAATCAGATTCATATGCATATATTGCTTAGGCCTAAATTAAAATTAAGTTTGTTTGCCCTTTACCGACCGACCCACTTTTTACCCCCTGACCCATAAAATTTTATTGCGATTTCTGAAAACGTATTTTTTTATTTTCGTTTTTTTCGCCGATCATAAAAGAGCCGACTGCAATATTTATTCGTGCGCATATTTATATCCCTGTACGTTGCCAAATGCCCACCTGTCGCTTACATCATTTTAACAAGATGGCTGACTTTACAGAAAATATATTGTGACCCTCAGAAAAAATGGCGAATAACGATCAAATTTACGATTGCGATCATACATTTAGAAAGGATTAATGAGATCCCTGTGATAATCAACGATGCATTAAAGGTTTTAGATACCAACAACGTATTTATTAGTAATTACTCTGTAGATGTTTATGGCACGGAAACGAGTGTTTGAAAATTGTTAGCGTTCAGTGCAAAGTTAAAACATCTAACAAGAATAGATTATCATAAAAATAGCGGGATAAGACAACATGGTTTCATTTAAATATTAGTGGATCTGTGTATAATCAGATTCATATGCATATATTGCTTAGGCCTAAATTAAAATTAAGTTTGTTTGCCCTTTACCGACCGACCCACTTTTTACCCCCTGACCCATAAAATTTTATTGCAATTTCTGAAAACGTATTTTTTTATTTACGTTGCCAAATGCCCACCTGTCGCTTACATCATTTTAACAAGATGGCTGACTTTACAGAAAATATATTGTGACCCTCAGCAAAAATGGTGAATAACGATCAAATTTACGATTGCGATCATACATTTAGAAAGGATTAATGAGATCCCTGTCAGTGTGATAATCAACGATGCATTAAAGGTTTTAGATACCAACAACGTATTTATTAGTAATTACTCTGTGGATGTTTATGGCACGGAAACGAGTGTTTGAAAATTGTTAGCGTTCAGTGCAAAGTTAAAACATCTAACAAGAATAGATTATCCTAAAAATAGCGGGATAAGACAAACATGGTTTCATTTAAATATTAGTGGATCTGTGTATAATCAGATTCATATGCATATATTGCTTAGGCCTAAATTAAAATTAAGTTTGTTTGCCCTTTACCGACCGACCCACTTTTTACCCCCTGACCCATAAAATTTTATTGCGATTTCTGAAAACGTATTTTTTTATTTTCGTTTTTTTCGCCGATCATAAAAGAGCCGACTGCAATATTTATTCGTGCGCATATTTATATCCCTGTCTATTCTTATCGCCCCTGACCGATCTAGGTTTCCCCCATGGTTGGAATTTCATATGCCCCAGAATAAACAGTAATGCAAGCGTCTATAACCAGCATCGCGATCGGCAGTGTTCCGTGAAAATGGCCGAACGACATCATACTTAACTATTGGTTCGCGAAAATAGTCGGACATATACGAGTTTACGTTCGTTGCACACATGTTGTTAACGTGATACAAGATGGCGGACAATAAAAAGAAATAACGATGCTTAGCAAGGACAAATAACTATCGAATTTACGACGGACATCATATAATTAGTATGGATTTATGAAAAGAGCGTGTCATTCTACGATGGAGCACACGTTTTAGATACAAATAACACTCTTTTTTTTTTAAATGTATGAACTGAATGTCACAGAACAAGTGTTTGAAAATTGAAATGCATTCTACTCGAAAAGAAAAATACATCTAACAGTTACAGGATTATCGTTCGAAAATGCAAAATAAAAGACAAACATGATTAGATTTATATGCAAGTGGATCTGTGTTTAATCAGATTCATGTGCATATTCTGCTTTATTATGTTTGCCACTCTAAACAGTTTACTGTAATGGCATGTTAGTGAAATGGATATTTAAAAGTAAACTTATTTAATATATTTATGACTCTTAGCTAAATAAATCGACAACACTCAAGTATATATGTTTAAAGCGTTAATTTATCCACAAACTGAAACTAACACCCTTAATTTATTTCCCCAAATCAAGTTTTCATGCTTATGTTTGTTGCAATAATACAACTCCCAGCTATTGACCCTCTGAGCTGTACGTATGTACTCATAAAAGCTCAGAGCATTCAAGAAGAACTAATGCTTATGTTCAGTTTGCCCTTTCGTGAATTTACTTTGCCATGCCGAGACTATGCACTAACTGGTCAAACACTTTAAATTGAGGCCTGTAAAAATTTCAACTGGCCTGTGAATTGTTTCTCCTGGTAGGCAAGTCTGGCCTGTAAAATGTGACGGTCTTTCGCCATGTCTGAATTTTTCCATTAAAGGTTTTGGGCTGTCTTTCTACACTCCTTAAATGCTTGTTGCATGCTAATTAAGCCCAATTTAAGGGAAAGGTTTAAGTTAAAAATAAAAGCTGTCTGGCAGTTAAATAATGAAAAATGCATTTGAGCAATTAACATCATATAATGAACACATATTTGATGTAATAACACACGAGCATGCATTTGATATTAATATATGCAAGAAACAGCAAACAAGATAATGTTAAGCTACATAGGGCTTTGTACACTGCAACAATGCTTTAATAACAGTGTTTTAAATATTCATAGACTATTAGTGTATTAAAAATATAAATTCTCAAATAAAATAAAATAATTTTCCTACGTACAGTACAGCCAACGCGGAACAAACGTATTTCGCGATCCGCGGCGGCAAGCCGAAATGAGTCGATGCCGTGTCAGTCGTTGAAGCTGCGACAGTATGCGGCGGCAAGTCGCATTTCGCCGCGAAGCTTCGCATCTGTCCGCCGAGGCATGCCGCGATCTGCGACATAATGCCAAGTCGATGCGCATCATAAAATAAAAAATCTTTTAAAAATTATAAGTTACATGTAGTTTACAAATTTTGAAAGAACAATTATATTAATAATTAAAATCATAATAAATTTATTGTGCGCGGATTGTATTAGCATATACATGTATGCAAAGTTAATGTGTCTGGCCAATTAAGTTTGTTTCACGCCTGTAGTGTATGTATTTCACACATAAACAAGGTCACCTAATTATGTTTTCGCACATACAAGTGGTCAAGGCTCCAGCATATGGTGGATTTATAAATTAATTGCATGTTGATTTTGCTATTATATTTAAGCTGAGAAAATTAGCAGTTTGAAGCCACATCAAAAATCAAGACGGTGAAGACGTATTTGTTGTTTTGTTAATTATCAGCTTATTATAACAATTGTTTGAATATGCGTATATAAACACGTTTTATTTTGTTCATATTATACAGTTAATATCGTTACTAATTACCCGATAATCCCGTATATTCCAGTTTTAAAGCAAATGCTGGTAAATATTTACGATACACAAACATTCTCCATATTTCCTTAAGTATCAAATACATTTTGGCATTTGTTACTTTTTAAAGAGATGATAAAATAACGTCTAATCGGGGCGTTTTTTTTTTCCACTGAACAAGCGATTTATGCCTGATGTGATGTTCATGTATTTATACAACACAAAATACACCAACACTTTCCAAACGACGTTCTACATGTCTGCATAATTTTCGTGCGCTTTTTATGAAACAAAGGATATTTTAGCATTGTTTATTTGACGCTAGAATTTGCCAAAGGTTGTGTTAGCATTAAAATTCGTAAGTGTGTTTCGGATTTTAATAATGATAATTTGATAATCGAACGAAACATTAACAGTTGCGCTAATTAATTCAACGATAATTTGTTAAAGCGCATAACGTGTCATCTCGCTTATTTAAACGTGAAAATAATAATTATGAAACCAGCATAAATCTTGGTTTCTACGCTACACATACATGTATGTACATGTAGGTGGATATCTTTTCACTCCATCCGCCGTGTACGTATACGGCGGATTTACTCTGCAAAAGTACGCGAGGTTAATACAGACTCGGCATTGTTGCGCGGATCGATGCCGAGTGCCACGGCCATACGCCGCGTCAACACACGATTCGGCCGCCGCGTACTAATAATCTGGCCGTGGCGTAGCCGCGGATTATGTTTGTGCCGCGTTGGCTGTACTGTACCTACCCACCTGTAAAATTTAGGGTCGGTAAAGGGCAAACCAACAATATTTTAATTGTGGCCTTAATTATGTTTGTTATTCTGTACAGTTTACTGAAACAGCATGCAACTTAAGGTAGTACAACTGTAATGGGCAATATTCCAAAACCCATTAAAAGTAATATTTTCATTAACTTCATACCATATGTGGTCTTCTTACAAATTTTTAGGGTGGCTTTCCGTGCAAAAAAAAAATCGTGATTGTTTCTGTATGATGACCCATAATTTGAATTTTCTTCTAAATTAAATTATTCCTGGGGATATATAGATTCAATAAACTCATATTTGTTTACATTTTTTGTAAACAATGTTTGTATATTTAGTACAGGATATGATTGTAGATGATAAAATAACTTAATACAAGACAATTGAGTGATAAAAATAATGAAAAAAATCTTATTTATTATGTAAGGTCCTTCAAAACTACAAGTTCGACCCGTGTATGCAAAAATCACCCATACAATTTTATTTTTTTTATTACTTGTATGTTATTTCTTTGGAATGTGAGCATTTATATTTTAGCAGAGACATGTGATCAGCTAAAATCAAAGTAAAAAATGCAAATTGCCCGAGTATATTTTGAACAATTAAAAAAATCTAAAAGGACTATTAGAAATATTTTTCAAGAAATTCAAAGCCACATAATGGCAAATGGTCAAAATATGCAAAATATGCAAAATAAACAGAGTCATTTCAGTTAACACCTTCAATGTTCTTACTCTCTTTATACATATATTTAATACATTATGCAGTTATGCTAACTCTGCCAATGTAGGGATGGCGTTGGTGAGGTGGGGTGCAGGGTAGGGGTGGAGGCATGAGTAGGTCTGAAAAGTGAAAAAAAAAGTTGTATAATAAGTATTATTTGCTGTTTACCAAGATCTATAACATTGTTAGATTTAATTTCAAATGACCACCTACCTAACAAGCTTGTATTCATTTAATAACAATGTACAAAGAAAAAAATTAATGCAAAATTTCATAACGAAACTAAATAAGTGTATACTTATAAGTTCCTTTGACATGGACAGGGCTTTGTACTCTATATCCTGCAGTTAGTTACAAATACTCAATCAAATTTGGTGAAACTTCGCTTGCATTTAAAAAGCAATGTAGGGATTAAGTACAACCCCTCATGTTTCACCTTTCTGTGATTGATCAGGTCACTGTTACTAAAAAAAGGAACAAAAAGTCACACAAAATGGATCCTACGATAACTCAAAAAGTACTTAGGTTGCTTTGATGAAGTTTTGTGCACTTATAAAGGGCATTATGGAGATTATGCAGTACCATATTTCTTACCTACTTGAAATCACTGTAACTTGAAAATAAATAAATAAATGCACACAATCTGACTCCTGTAATTACTGAAAAAGTACTGAAGGTACTGAAGACTGAAGTAAAACATGTAATTGAAATTTTCTTTCAAATCATTCATTTAAGTACTTACATATTTTAGAACAACTTCATGTAATACTTTTTTAGAAAAAGTGACTCTAGGCAAGCCTTCAGCATTTTTTTAAAAATGAAAACATCACGTATTGCATCCTCTCCACCCCTGTTATTAAGCATTGTTAAATACACAAGTTTTAGCCCTGACCCAGCAATATTTTCAGCCATAATGCCCTTTCATTACACTTCATGAAATGAGTGGGTTCAATGTTGAACATAGCATCGTGTGCATTACAACCCATGGGAAAGACAAAATAATCTTACGGGACATGAGGTCCGAAAACTTTTTAAAATTCACCGGACCTTACAAGGTTTTCCCGGACCTTATTCTTCTTTAACCAAACAATAGAAAATACCTTCTACGCTGTATAGAGTTTATTTTTATTATAATGACGTTCACAATTTTGAACAATATTAAAAACAATAAAATAACAACTTAACAAAACTGTTCTATATAAAATGGGATAAAACTTTCAATTAAAATTGCTGAAAGCTTTTTGAGTTTTTTTTTAACATTAGAGTTATTTAATCGTTGAAACAGCCGCTTCTACTGCTAATTTTTATGCCCACGGTAGGGTGGCATATAGCAGTTGAACTGTCCGTCAGTCAGTATGTCAGTCTGTCCGTCCGTCCGGAAAAAACTTTAACGTTGGCCATAACTTTTGCAATATTGAAGATAGTAACTTGATATTTGGCATGCATGTGTATCTCATGGAGCTGCACATTTTGAGTGGTAAAATTTCAAGGTCAAGATAATCCTTCAAGGTCTAGGGTCGAAAATACAAATCCAATGGACCTTATAAGCTTTGATGGAGATAATTATCAGACCTGCCAAATTATAAATTTTAAAAAAATAAATCAAAGCGGCGCAGTAGGGGGCATTGTGTTTCTGACAAACACATCGTGGTAAAAGGTAAAGGTTATCCTTCCAGGTCTAAGGTCGAAAGTACAAATCCAAGAGAAGTAATAAGCTTTAAAGGGAGATAATTATTATATATATATAATAATATGAAACCATACAACTGAAGCATAATCAAAATAACATTTTATGGTCAAGTCAAGCACAAGATGACACTTTTGGGCATACAAGTATCTTAGGTACTTTAAGGTTACCTGTGAATCTACAGTCACGGTAGTTGCTTATAATTATTTGCTACTAAAAATAGAGATTTGTTAGAGACAATTATTTTCAAGGGAAGTAATTTATATAATTATAAATCTCAGACTATATATTTCCTTACTAAGAATTTAAGATTTTGTATTTTGTTTATTTATAACTTAAAATGATCGATTTGTCAACGTTTTTTTTTTTAATGATATAATATCATTTCTTTCCTGTACTAATTTGTGAATGGTTGATTTCATTACTTACCTGTGGACTTATACATAGATACATGATGAACTGTGGCTATGATCTCTTTGATAAACCACAGGCCTTGGTAGTCAGCGATGTCTGACTTGGTCATTTTTGACTGTCTACAGACCCCCCTCCCCACGCGGTAGGGTGGCATATAGCAGTTGAACTGTCTGTCTGTCAGTCGCGGTCCGAAAACATAGGCCATAACTTTTGCAATATTGAAGATATCAACTTGATGTTTGGCATTCATCATGTGTATCTCATGAAGCTGCACATTTTGAGTGGTGAAAGGTCAAGGTCATTCTTCAATGTCAAAGGTCAAAAAACAAAATCCAAGGGAAGTAATAAGCTTTAAAGGAAGAAGATTTGTATACCTGCCAAATGATAAATATAAATTTTTATGCCCCCCTTCGAAGAAGAGGGGGTATATTGCTTTGCTCATGTCTGTCGATATGTCGGTCTGTCGGTCCGTCCACCAGGTGGTTGTCAGACGATAACTCAAGAACGCTTGGGCCTAGGATCATGAAACTTCATAGGTACATTGATCATGACTCACAGATGACCCCTATTGATTTTGAGGTCACTAGGTCAAAGGTCAAGGTCACGGTGACCCGAAATAGTGAAATGGTTTTTGAATGATAACTCAAGAACGCATACGCCTAGGATCATGAAACTTCATGGGTAGATTGATCATGACTCGCAGATGACCCCTATTGATTTTGAAGTCACTAGGTCAAAGGTCAAGGTCACGGTGACCCGAAATAGTAAAATGGTTTCCGGATGATAACTCAAAAATGCATACGCCTAGGATCATTAAACTTCATGGGTAGATTGATCATGACTCGCAGATGACCCCTATTGATTTTGAGGTCACTAGCTCAAAGGTCAAGGTCACGGTGACCCGAAATAGTAAAATGGTTTTCGGATGATAACTCAAGAACGCATATGCCTAGGATCATGAAACTTCACAGGTAGATTGATCATGACTTGCAGATGACCCCTATTGATTTTGAGGTCACACGGTCAAAGGTCAAGGTCACGGTGACCCGAAATAGTAAAATGATTTTCGGATGATAACTCAAGAACGCTTTTGCCTAGGATCATGACACTTCATAGGTACATTGATCGTGACTCACAGATGACCCCAATTGATTTTCAGGTCACTAGGTCAAAGGTCAAGGTCACAGTGACAAAAAACGTATTCACACAATGGCTGCCACTACAACGGACAGCCCATATGGGGGGGCATGCATGTTTTACAAACAGCCCTTGTATTTCAAAGCGGTGCAGTAGGGGGCATTGTGTTTCTGACGAACACATCTCTTGTTGCATACAATCTTGACAAGGAACAAGCAACGGTCGTGTGGTTCCCCGCTTTTGATTTACGATGATCAGAAGGATTGAAGCCAGTTATATGCAATTAAACCACAAAAAATGCGTCACGAAGCACTGTGCAATATATTTGACTGGTTCTTAGAATGGCACTTGGAGCTTGCTACGTCACTTTTTTTCCATATGGAATGGGGCTGAATACCGCACCAGATTTGGGGCCGAATACCGGACCCGATTTTTAACGAAAACGACACTGCAGCTTAAGTATTGGATAAATATTTTAAAAAGAACGTCCTCCTTCCAGTCCTTACGATTTATAAAGAATATCTCAAAATCTTTGTATTTAAAAAAAATGCCTCATGTTACAACTTAAAAAAAATCCCCTGGAACGGTGATACTATTTTGCAACATAATAATAAATGGGCCTCTGCCATGATTGCTGTAATTTGGGCTCTGGGATCATTCAGTTACAAAGCATATTTAAACAATGGAGCATATCTCGTTAGACTGTCTGAATTAATTAGCCATAATTAAATAACAAAAGCACTACCAATACTGGTCTATTATCATTCTGGTCTGTGATTTATCTTTAGCCTTGTTGACCCTTTCTGTTGAAAACAATTTAAGCAGTTACACATACGCCTTTATAAATGTTATATTGTTCTATGATAAAATAAAAAGATTCAAAAGGTTTGAACATAATCTTTAGACATCAGTGGGCACAAGAAGATTTTAGGCTCCAAAAAACCTAACCTCTTTGAATCAATGTTTGTTAATTGAGTGAATGATCTAATCAGAAAATCCAAACTGTTTAAAGGGGCAAATGAAAAGTATTTCCCCATGACAATGCATATTCTTTGTTTTCAAAACGGTATTTATCTAAAGAATATGTTTTATTTTTTGTTTGACATAGATGCCTTTAGTGGGAGTCAAACTTATGCCTACACAAAATCTCCTTCCATGAAATTTTAACTTCACTAAAGTCCTCTTAGTGATTGTGTGCATGTGTATCGTGGATATTTATGTACATTTCATTATATATTATTACTACCGGGTACTACCAATTGTTCCATGCATACTAAAAGTCTACGTAGCGACAATTTCTTATTTAGGTATCCAAATGTTTTAATGAGTGTTTATAAAATGGAGACATTATACAAACAAATGTGTCCAGCAACCATTTAATCCAGTCTTGTTTAAATTTAATATTATTTTTCAAAATGTAATAAGGTATTAACCATCATTCTACCCCTTTAATTATGTATATTTAAAAATAAGATCTCTATTATAAATTTGGACAATACAAAAGCCTATTCAAGTGATTTATTCACCCAAATTGTCATTGTTCATAATTGATCATTTTTATATACCTGTTTGATAACTGTTGTTAATAAACTTTGTAGTGACCGGTATATAAGAAGAAACAGAGATAACACATTGTTTAATACTTGCTAAGGAGCCAATACTCAACATACATGCAGGTAACTGATGGCTTAAAACATAAACAATGCTATTGAATTTGATTATAGTGTACTTCATGAATATTTAAAGCTTGAAAATTCATGCCAAAATCACTGAAGGCAAATTATTAAAGTTTTATGTGTTTTTTTTTTTTATCAATATCAATTTAACAGGTTTTTATAATTGGTAGTTCTAAAATGTTGTGCAATTACCTAATTTAAATATAATGCAAAATTGTAGTAGAAGAAAATTAAAACACCTTATAGCAATGTATTAACTCAGATAATTATCCCCCGCCATAGGCGTTGTCCGTCCGTCCGTCTTTCCGTCCGTCCGGAGCCATATCTTGGAAGTGCTTTGGCCGATTTCATTGAAACTTGGTATGAGTATATATATGGATAAGAGAATGATGCACGCCAAATCACATTGTAAACCATCTCTTAATAACGGAGTAATAGCCCTTTGTATATTGAAAAAATGCTTTTGTTGTGTGTCCGGAGCCATATCTTGGAAATGCTTTGGCGGATTTCATTGAAACTTGGTAGGAGTATATATATATTGTATATCAATAAGAGGATGAGGCACGCCGTATGGCATTGTACACCATCTGTTAATAACGGAGTTATGGCCCTTTGTATCTTTAAAAAATGCTTTTTTGAGTGTCAAATATAACACTTTTGTGTCCAGAAGCATATTGGCAGGGGATATCAATTCAATGAATTGCTTGTTGTACATAGTTTTCCTCAAAAGGCAATTCATATAAACCCACTTGGAATAGGTGTGTTTGTGGGGAAACTAAAATCACTTAGTTAATGTGTCTGTTTGTTGGTCTGTAATTCTTAACATTTCCAGAAAACATTTCTTTTAACCCATACTGTTCCAAATACACGAGTTTCTGTTATATATCCAGGCCTTTTCCGCTCCATTTTGGGAAAACGCCACACTGGAAATTTGGGAATTTCGCGTCGTGAAAAACCCCATTTTGGGAAAAAAAATAATCGCAAATAATTGGGGAAAATAATCGCATGTAAATAGTGTTTCTTTTATTTCAAAGAAGTCGTTAACTGGTAAATAACGACTATTTTGATAACATATTATTAAAATTTTACAAAATATTATGAACATGTGTGATAAGTGCAGGTTTTTTTATCTGATTTTGGGGAAAGTGCCTGGCCTTTTTTGAGGTGAAAAAAATCGAGCGAAACACCGGTTTTGGAGAAAAGAAGGAAATTCTTAAGTAATCATTTATACTTATTTTACTGTTTTTAAAACAAATTCAAGGCAACATATAATTTAATTATGCAATATTTTTATGCCCCCCTTCGAAGAAGAGGGGGTATATTGTTTTGCACATGTCGGTCGGTCGGTTGGTCCGTCCAACAGATGGTTTCCGGAATGCCCCCCTTGGAAGAAAAGGGGGTATATTGTTTTGCACATGTTGATCGGTCGGTCGGTCAGTCCGTCCACCGTATGGTTTCCGGATGATAACTCAAGAACGCTTAGGCCTAGGATCATGAAACTTCATAGGTTCATTGATCATGACTGGCAGATGAGCCCTTTTGATTTTCAGGTCACTAGGTCAAAGGTCAAGGGTCAAGGTCACGGTGACTCAAAACAGTAAAATGGTTTCCGGATGATAACTTAAGAATAATTAGGCCTAGGATCATGAAACTTCATAGGTACATTGATCATGACTGACAGATGACCCCTATTGATTTTCAGGCCACTAGGCCAAAGGTTAAGGTCACAGTGACTCGAAACAGTAAAATGGTTTCCGGATGATAACTCAAGAATGCTTACGCCTACGATCATGAAACTTTATAGGTACATTGATCATGACTGGCAGATGAGCCCTATTAATTTTCAGGTCACTAGGTCAAAGGTCAAGGTCACAGTGACTCAAAACAGTAAAATGGTTTCTGGATGATAACTCAATATTGCTTATGCCTAGGATCATGAAACTTCATAGGAACATTGATCATGACTGGCAGATGACATCTATTGATTTTCAGGTCACTAGTTCATAGGTCAAGGTCACAGTGACTAAAAACTGCAGGCTTCCTGAAAAGGCCAGACGGCTGGTCTTGTCCGGCAAAATTCTTTACGGTCCGGCAAAGTCTCTAATATTGCCGGTCCTTGTGACATTCCAAACAAAATATGACTAAATAACGAAAAGTCTATTACTTGCTGAAAGAACGATTACACCCAATTGGAATCACTCTTTTCGTGAATTTTGAGCCTTTTTGTCATTAAGAACACTAACGCTTTACTAGTTCTTAAGAGTACTCTCCCTTTGTTGTTGTTTTTCAAAAACGTCAATTTCATTGTTCCGACCTATTACCATCTATCCAATTTACAAAGGTTGTAACAAAAAACTACACATGAAAAAAATGCTTATACAAATGATCGAAATTGTTTAATTTGAAGTTGTCATCATCATATATAAGCAATGTTTTGCTTTATGTATTGTTGGAACGCATGAAATAACACGGACATTTGCTTATATCAATGTTATATCCCATAATGCCATTATCATTTTATTTTTGATTATATAAACCAGATAGTTTTGGATTGATATTGTACAGAGAATATATAAGTATATTTTGTACAAGTTGACTACATAATTACATATTATATTGAATGAATCAATTTTACAATTACAGTTTGTTACATTTGCATAAGAACACATAATGATTTGATGTTATATGTTCCAAAATCAATTACTTATAGTTGTCCAATACTTATACACAGGCTGCACATTGCAATAAATATGAGTTAAACTTTACTAAATTCTTCAGTTATAAACTCACGCTGTTCGGTCAGGTGAATTTTTGTCCGGACAGGCTTACTTTTCCATCAGCCTGTCCGTTTGACAGACACTGTTTGGGACTTTTAAGGAAGCCTGAACAGTGGTTTCCGGATGATAACTCAAGAATAATTAGGCCTAGGATCATGAAACTTCATAGGTACATTGGTCATGACTGGCAGATGGCCCCTATTGATTTTCAGGTCACAAGGTCAAGGTCACAGTGACTCGAAATAGTAAAATGGTTTCCGGATGATAACTCAAGAATGCTTAGGCCTAGGATCATGAAACTTCATAGGTACATTGATCATGACTAGCAGATGACCCCTATAGAATTTCAGGTCACTAGGTCAAAGGTCAAGATCAGTGACTCGAAACAGTAAAATAGTTTCCGGGTTATAACTCAAGAATACTTAGGCATAGGATCATGAAACTTCATAGGTACATTATAATGACTGGCAGATGATCCCTATTGATTTTCAGGTCACTAGGTCAAAGGTCAAGATCAGTGACAAAAAACTTATTCACACAATAGCTGCATCTACAACTGACAGCCCATATGGGGGAATACATGTTTTACAAACAGCCCTTGTTCTATTTTCTACACTGGATCAGGTTAACTTATATATTTAAAGGTTAAAAAAAATAATTTGGAATTGGGATTTTTTTTTTCAATTGGGAAAAAAACAACCAGATTTGCATTGGGAATGGGGCCGAATTTTGTACCCGTGGCATAGGGCGGAAAAGGCCCTGCATTCAATAACAAAGGGTCATTAAGTGTTTATCCCATGCGCATGTCTTTGCAAGTTTGATAGAAAACATAGTGGGTCTGTACACATCTTTTAACGCGTCATAACATTTTTTTCTTATAATTGTTCCTATCGGCATAGCTTTCAACGGCTTTTTTTCTGATCAAAGCATCTTGTATCTGACAAAGTTTATGCTTAGTTTGTTGAAGGCATCATTCCTAGCTACGGACTTTGGGTTTCTGAGGTAGGCTTTGTGGAGGTGGTGTTTCTCATCCAATAACTGTTTAATGTCCTCTCATCAAACCAGTCCTTGTGTTTCTTGCCCCAAGGGTGTCTGTGGTTGTAGCATAAATCAGTTTTCTTAGTAATGCCCAATCCAACGCGCTTCCAGAGCATTTACAAAGGAAAGCTTGCAGCTGGCAGTCTTTAACTTGGCAATGTTCATCCCGCCTGTAACTTTTTCTCAAGATAACATAGTCAATAAGATACTGGTGGTTTGAGCGAGGATGCATCCATGACGTTCGGTAACGGGTGTGAAGGGGCAAGATAGTGTTTGTGATCAGATGTTCATGCTCATCACATGTCTGGAGAAAAAAAAGACCATTGCTGTTGCAGCGGACCACTCCATCATCCATGGTGTCCAATGACTCTTTTCTAGTCCATGCCATCTCTTGGGTTGAAGTCAATTAAACTTTTAGCTTGTCTCAACTTAACATTATTTGATTATTTTGGATATACAAATAAAGCGAATTAAGACTTATTAAAGTTACTTCTTGTAATTTGGGTAATTATTGGAAATTATAGTTATTAAAGTTATAACATAGTCAGTGACAGTATTTAGTTGTAAGCTTTTTTTAAATGATTTTCATTAAAGATAAGGTCAGATTAACCGGAGGTTTCTCATTGCAAAAAAAGTGGCGACAACTTTTTTGGGTGTCAGTGAAAACCCTGCATCACCAGCAAAGATAGCAAGTTCGACTGGTTGGTAAAATTTGTTTAAATTTTAAATTTAAATAATCTATCAAAGTAAAACAAACATGAACTAGTTCGCATTTTTTAGCATGTTAATTTCCTAATATATTTTTTCTGACACGAGGTCTGACAGTTTCGGGAATTATCCCAGACCTCAGCAAATTTTATGGGAAATGTCCGCGGTCTGACATCTTTTGCATGGGTTGTATTTAAGTATATCTTGCATAACAATATTTAAAGACCTTGACAAAATTGTTGTGCACAGGAACCATATTGTTGTATTAAAAGTAATATTTGATCATCAAAAGTCAAAATACAGCACTTATGTTCAAGCCTAGGCATTGTGTCTACAAGGTATACAGCACTGTCAGTGATACATGTATGTTTAGGTCATATTGTTGTACATGTAGTGGGGTTGCAATTAGTTTGGTGACACTTTCAGTGCTGTACGTGATTGATAATGTGTCTGCAATAGTAATAATGAAAACAAAAAACTGTGAACATATTTTTATTAAAAGTTGAAGTAAATAGGTTTCTCTTATACAAAATCTATTGTTTCCACTAATGGCTTATTACCAAAAATCATAGGCCTCATTTTGTTTGTTCATTGCTATAATATGATGGTGCATCGAAGTGCGTCATTATTTATGTACAGTAATGATTCATATTGGTAAGCGAACTCAGTGAGATGAACACCGCGGCGAGTAGCGTTTTTTTCAGTACACGGTGTTTGTACTGTAATGATATCTTTATTTTGTCAAGAATGGGATGGGCTATCATTGAAAATGTCTGGTTATTTTATGTTGTTATATTGTTTGTTAATAAGTACAATTTTTCATGTTAAACACTTAAAGCATATCTTTCTTATAATGTCTTCGGCAAGTGTTTTTTAAATACGGTAAACTAAACGTTGATCATCTGGATTCTTTGTCTACAGATCTTATGTAAAGGAAATATCATTCATCGTCTGTATTGGGATAATTTTAAAACATCACTGCAACAAGTGGTCTATCCTTTACGGAACTAAACCTCTAATTCTACATAAGCAGAGAGCTAATTTATATCAGTATTCTTGAAAGGGTTTTTGTGTCATAGCACGTACCAAACTTGATTTCACTATAAGCTTAAGTGATTGCCTAGACGAGTCAGAACTGTCAGTTGTCAGGCTTTTTCTGCCCTAAGCCACGGGTCCGAAATTCGGCCCCATTCCCAATGCAAATCTGGTACTTTTTTTCCCAATTGAAAAAAAATTTTTTTATTTTTTTTTACCTTAAAATATATAAGTTAACTTGATCTGGTGTAGAAAATAGAAAGTGTTGCGTAATTAAATTATCTGTTGCCTTGAATTTGTTTTAAAAACTGTAAAATATGTTAATGATTATTTAAGACTTTCCTTATTTTCCTCAAAATCCAGCGCTTCGCACGATTTTTTTCACCTCAAAAAAGGCCAGGCCTTTTCCCCAAATTCAGATTAAAAAACCTGCACTTATCTCACATGTTCATAATACTTTGTAAAATCTTAATAATAAGTTATCAAAATAGTCGTTATTTACCAGTAAACGGCTTCTTTGAAATATAAGAAACACTATTTACATGCGATAATTTTTCCCATATGAGCCAATTTTGCGAATATTTTTTTTCCCAAAATGGGGGTATTCACGACGCGAAATTCCAAAATTTCCAGTGTGGCGTATTACCAAAATGGAGCGGAAAAAGCCTGGTTGTTGATTTGTATTTTGTAATGTAACTCACAAATGCAAAATGGTAATTCTAATAGAATAGTTTTGCAATGAAAATCCATACTCTCAATTTTTTAGCTCGGCTGTTTTCGGAGAAAACCTGAGGTATTGTCATAGCCAGCTCGTCGTCCGCTGTATGCGTCGTGCTAAAACCTTGACATGTTGTTAAGGTTTTGAACATTGTCTCTAAAATTAAAGTGCTTCAACCTACAACTTTGACACTTCATATGTAGCTGCACCTTGATGAGTTCTACATGCTACACCCATTTTTGGGTCACTAGGTAAAAGGTCAAGGTCAGTGTGAACTCTAAATAAAATAGAAATAAAAATTTCTGACAAGCTTTCAATTATTCAAAGCTGAACCCGCAGCCAAGCGTGGCACCTGTTATGCGATGCTCTTGTTTAATCTTAATTATTGTTTGGTAAACACATATTTATTACTTAATACTCATGAAAATATGACTTTTTTGGGCTGAAAAAACACACTGTAAAATAAATTCCAATAGTCACTTAAGAAACTGATTGACTTATCTTGATTTTTGAGTTGTCCACATTGAAGTCATTGTATACATGTAGCTACAGTATAGCCAGGTCTTGAACTGAATGACTTAAGCTTGAATTTTGAGTTGTCCACTCTGAAGTCATTGTATAGCCAGGCATTCCCAAAAGTATTTTAAGTCCACAGGACATGCGGTCCGGTAGTCTTAGATAACTTGCAGGACCGGACTGGGATTCATAGGACCGAAACATCAATGTACAAACATATATATTGTATTTATATATTTGCGAAGTGAAGTGTTATGTCATTCGGCAACAACTCAGGTGCTCCATTAATACTTAGTGTTGGTTGTTTTCCTAAGTCGATAAGTTGTATGGTTACATATTATTTTTCTTTATTTCATGTGTGTCAATTGACCCAAATTTGAAATCCGGAAAATTAAGCTAAGGGTCTGGGACCGGAGGACCCCAACGGGGATTAAGGGCCAAGTCTCTATGGGGGACACCCCCGTGACCTAGCTTATTGTACTTATTGTACTTTTTGTGTAGTATTTCTAGTTGCGATTTCTGGTGTCTACAATGCGAAATATTATAAACCATACCATCCGTATCACCGCATGTGTATGGTCATTCTATTAAAATGGTATAAAAACATCGAAAATAAATTTAAATTGATTGACAAATCATACTGTATCCGAATACGACAGTCCGAAAACAAGTACATGTTATGCACATATAATAAAATGTGCTTTATACATATCGTTTGAATGTAGAAAATGTAAACGAGTAACCAGTAACCTAGCAAATATGTAATCAATATATAATTCGGTTAACATATTGCTTTACAATATGCTACTGCAGTGCGTAACATTGCAATAAAGCGATCACTTAAAATTTCAAGATGGCGGACATAAGCAGCATTTCGCAGAATTGTAAGATTTTTCGGAAAGTAGCAAATAGGTTTCGTCAGTTACCGTTCATTCTTTGCCAGCCGCTAACCAATTAGAAATTAATAATTAAAATAAGGACGAAATTGGAACCAAGCGCAAATTTCCGGAAAACCCAGGAATATTCGTTCTCAAATGATCACTCACAGGAACGAATTCTATAAAATAAATCAACTTTTCTTCTTGAATTATTTCCGGGACATTCGGACCGGCAACATGCATGACGTTTTCTATCGGACCTGTCTCTTAAACATCGGTCAGGTCCGACACTTTTGGGAATGTCTGATAGCTACAGTATAGCCAGGTCTTGAACTGAATGACTTTAGCTTGAATTTTGAGTTGTCCACTCTGAATTCATTGTATAGCTACAGTATAGCCAGATCTTGAACTGAATGACTTTAGCTTGAATTTTGAGTTTTCCACTCTGTAGTCATGGTATAGCTACAGTACTATAGCCAGGTATTGAACTGAATGACTTTAGCTTGAATTTTGAGTTGTCCACTCTGAAGTCATTGTATAGCTACAGTATAGCCAGATCTTGAACTGAATGACTTTAGCTTGAATTTTGAGTTGTCCACTCTGAAGTCATTGTATAGCTACAGTATAGCCAGGTCTTGAACTGAATGACTTTAGCTTTAATTTTGAGTTGTCCACTCTGAAGTCACTGTATAGCTACAGTATAGCCAGGTCTTGAACTGAATGACTTAAGATTGAATTTTGAGTTGTCCACTCTGAAGTCACTGTATAGCTACATTATAGCCAGGTCTTGAATTGAATGACTTTAGCTTGAATTTTGAGTTGTCCACTCTGAAGTCACTGTATAGCTATAGTATAACCAGGTCTTGAACTGAATGACTAGCTTGAATTTTGAGTTGTCCACTCTACAGTCACTGTATAGCTACAGTATAGCCAGGTCTTGAAATGAATGACTTAAGATTGAATTTTGAGTTGTCCACTCTAAAGTCACTGTATAGCTACAGTATAGCCAGGTCTTGAATTGAATGACTTTAGCTTGAATTTTGAGTTGTCCACTCTAAAGTCACTGTATAGCTACAGTATAGCCAGGTCTTGAACTGAATGACTTTAACTTGAATTTTGAGTTGTCCACTCTGAAGTCACTGTATAGCTACAGTCTTGTACTGAATGACTTCAGCTTGAATTTTGAGTTGTCCACTCTGAAGTCACTGTATAGCTTCAGTATAGCCAGGTCTTGAACTGAATGACTTTAGCTTGAATTTTGAGTTTTCCACTCTGAAGTCACTGTATAGCTACAGTCTTGAACTGAATGACTTTAGCTTGAATTTTGAGTTGTCCACTCTGAAGTCACTGTATAGCTACAGTATAGCCAGGTCTTGAACTGAATGACTTAAGATTGAATTATGAGTTGTCCACTCTGAAGTCACTGTATAGCTACATTATAGCCAGGTCTTGAATTGAATGACTTTAGCTTGAATTTTGAGTTGTCCACTCTGAAGTCACTGTATAGCTATAGTATAATCAGGTCTTGAACTGAATGACTAGCTTGAATTTTGAGTTGTCCACTCTACAGTCACTGTATAGCTACAGTATAGCCAGGTCTTGAACTGAATGACTTAAGATTGAATTTTGAGTTGTCCACTCTGAAGTCACTGTATAGCTACAGTATAGCCAGGTCTTGAATTGAATGACTTTAGCTTGAATTTTGAGTTGTCCACTCTAAAGTCACTGTATAGCTACAGTATAGCCAGGTCTTGAACTGAATGACTTTAGCTTGAATTTTGAGTTGTCCACTCTGAAGTCACTGTATAGCTACAGTCTTGAACTGAATGACTTCAGCTTGAATTTTGAGTTGTCCACTCTGAAGTCACTGTATAGCTTCAGTATAGCCAGGTCTTGAACTGAATGACTTTAGCTTGAATTTTGAGTTGTTCACTCTGAAGTCACTGTATAGCTACAGTATAGCCAGGTCTTGAACTGAATGACTTTAGCTTGAATTTTGAGTTGTCCACTCTGAAGTCACTATATAGCTACAGTATAGCCAGGTCTTGAAATGAATGACTTTAGCTTGAATTTTGAGTTGTCCGCTCTAAAGTTACTGTAAAGCTACAGTATAGCCAGGTCTTGAACTGAATGACTTTCGCTTGAAGTTTGAGTTGTCCACTCTGAAGTCACTGTATAGCTACAGTCTTGTACTGAATGACTTCAGCTTGAATTCTGAGTTGTCCACTCTGAAGTCGCTGTATAGCTATAGTATAGTATGACTGTATGTCCAGTATGCCATTGTATGTCTAATGTGATGACTGTATGTGCAGTATGTCATTGTATGTCTAATGTGATGACAGTATGTCGGGTATGTCATGGATTGGCCAGTGTGATGACTGTATGTTCAGTATGTCATTGTATGTCTATAGTGTGATCACTGTATGTCCCAGCGTTTTTTTTCACCTGTTTGGGAACAGGTCCTGTCCCCTAGAAATTTGGAATTTTTGAGTGGCGAAATCCTTCAAATTGGGAATTTTCGCGTCGTGAAATCCATCAAATTGGGAAATATCAAAAATCATACAAATACATCAACTGGAATCTATTTTATGTAGTAAACAATGCTTTTATACACTATCAATGGCATTCTGGGATAGGGTAGATCATAAGTCTGTATATAACAAATACCAGTTTATTTAAAAAAATTAAGAACTTGTTTTCCAGATAGAATTAATGGGTATTGCCGCAATATAACTGAAAATTGTTTAAAATGGCATAAAGCCCAATTGAAAAATTACTTTGTGTGGCAATTTGAGATAACTTGTCTAAATTAAAAGGACCAGCAGATGACCATTGTTATAATGGAAAACAGAAATTTAGGTTGCTAAATTTATGCTTGGCTGATCAATTCGATCATTTCGTTTTGTTCACTTTCTTCAAGTAGTATTTTGAATTGTGACTCATTTTCTGGCTATTTATATAAAAACCACGATGCGAGTGTGCAAAATCGTCGGAAGTAGTTTACTTTTTAACTTCGCCGCGAGTATTTGAAGAGTTAAACGAGATTTCGGATTTCCATATTTGGGTTTGTTTACTACGTAAAGACGTTGCTACAAATAAAACCAAAACCCGGGAAAATATTTTGTCAAAGTCCGACGGCATTTCGAAATATCTATCATTCTTTTCGGATAAGGGTTTTATTTTGTATATTGAATCTGTATTTAACGAGAACGTTCAATAAACAACTGTCACGAACATGTGAAACATTGTTATCGAAGCGTACATAACAAGGTCAATTTTACTACTATTGCCTTATTTGGTTGACTGTTTCCCCGCCAGCATTCAATAATGCCGCATTATGTATGCCGGCTGGGAAACAGTCAACTTGGTAACAAGGTGGCTCCACCTATCGGATGTTGCGTCGGCCTCATTCTAAAAGAACAACAACAACTACAACAACAACCGTTTCCTTTTCATACTTGTTTACTAACTTCTGAAGTCGTTTTGAGACAAAAAAGATAGTCTATTTTGTATTTTCGAATCGATACGAGGCCGTTTTAATATAAACTATTTGGGATAAGACCGTTTTCTAAATTGGGAAGGGTCTGTCAGCGATTTTGGGACCAGGTCCGGTTCCGATTGGGAACAGGGCCGTTTACTGGACCCTGTCAAAGAAGGAAAAAAAACGCTGTGTCCAGTATGTCAGTGTATGTCTAGTGTTATGACTGTATGTCCAGTATGTCAGTGTATGTCTAGCGTGATGACTGTATGTCTAGTATGTCAGTGTATGTCTAGCGTGATGACTGTATGTCCAGTATGTCAGTGTATGTCTAGTGTGATGACTGTATGTCCAGTATGTCATTGTATGTCTAGTGTGATGACTGTTTGTCCAGTATGTCATTTCATATACAGTGTGATGTCAGTTCACTGTCAGCAAAACATAAGTAATGAGGCTATTCAAATCAATTGCCATATCAAATAATTGTCATACACTGTCCTGAACACTTCCTGAACTAATGTAAATGAAGGGTTTAATGCAAGACTATTGTATCTGGAACATGAAAATTAAATGAAAACTACGTTTCAAACTCAGCTTTCAAAATCAATACTCTTTTATTGTTCCAGTTTATGTGTACACAATTGTTAATGAACCTGAGCCTTTACTCTTTTTAAACAACAGTTTCTTGTTTCATTTCAGGCACTACCATGTGCGATATTATATTGTAGTACTTACTAGATTTACAAGATTAAGCTACAGTTACTTCTACATTTTTTTCTGTTGAGCATTGGTCTTAGCTGTCATGCACTTATGACAATTATGTATACATATTATATGTGGATACATTGAAACATTTTGAAGTATTGTATCAGTATGTTCAGTCCAACCTGACTAAGCGGTAACTTGAATTAAGCAGTCTCCTGGCATTAGAGGTCAGTTAATATAACAACCTTGAATTGTTTTTTATTACACCGGAGTCTATTGGTCAAGTTTTTTTTCTGCAATTTAAAAAAGTCTGTTTAACGGACATGATCCCAAAAGCAAAGAGTGTCAAATGATCATTATATCTCAATCTTATTTCATAAATATCTAGCAAAGTATTATTTGAAAGTTTAATCCCTTTAACAAACACTCGTTCTATGACATTCATTACATACATTTCGAAGAAAAATATGTTGTATACAAAACGTATTCTGCATGACACACGCTTTTCATGTATACATCCTTCTTATATGATTTCAGTCATTCATTGGATTGTTTTTTTTTGTAATTTTCACTGAACAATATTATTTCTTGTTTATTGTCTTCCATCTAAAAATCATGTTCACCTGCAGAAAGAGCGTTGGTGCTGTAAAACGCTCGTTTAAAGACATTGTCATTATTTTTACAATGCGTACAAGATTTTACGCAATTAACAAACATCAGCAACAAATTCGTTCTCAACAGGCTTGACCTTACAAAATTGTACAGGCATTGTTTTGCTGCGACTGAAACAAGCAATCATAGTGGTTCATTTGATTGGCATTTTGCCACACATTGTTAAATAATTGCATAGTTGGTGTTATTTGTAATAAAGAAATAATACAGAACACTTGTACTTAAAATCATTTCTATTGGTATGCTGTTGGGAGAGAAGGAAGATTAATGTCAGGGTCATTAGGTCTCAAGTATTAAAAACAAATACCAATAAATTGAGACCAGGGGCAGGTTACAAGAACCATAACTCTTTAAGTACTGTTATTCGGGTTATTGCCCTTTGCTTCTTCTTTTGCTGAGCATAACTACAAACTGTAAAAAAATAACTAAAGAAATTAATGTTTACTTCCTGATGTTTCAGATAGATTGTGCAAAAGGTTTCATGTTGGTGCAGGGATATGCATTTTTTGTTTCATATGGTATGCTATAGTCCATATTGAATTATGCAGATTGTGTGTCTAGATATCTGTCATTTGAAGCTTTGCAAAACACGCATAAAAAACGTCCTCTTTGGGTGGTTGTTTAATCACAATAACAAAACAAAACATTCCTGTATTTGATGTATTATTTTTAAAGAAATAATAAATTCCCTGACTGGGTGTTTTCGAGATTGCTATTAGAGTAGCATATCACATGAACAATTGTGTGAGATACTCAACAATACTTAGCTGATTTCCTTGTCATTGTTTATAACGTCTGATTTGAATAAGAGATACAACTAGATCACAGTATAACTAAAGCCCTTGTGTCAAACATGTTAACAATACACTTCTATTGTACCGAATTCTTGGATCAAAGCCGGGACTCGGTTAGTGCGGACTTGTAGAATCATATCTAATAAATATATTTTTCAAAACCGAATAATTGTTTATTTTCAAGCTTATTTTCATTGTAAACAATGGATTATCAATACCATCTGAATTATTGTATGAATCTAGCTTATTCCCCCCTTAAAGCAAATTTATTTTTCCATCATAAGCCCTTATTAGGGTATCCTTAAATTTTTAACAATTCATATAATCACAGTTAGAATCAAAGTTTGAGTTTATAAGATAATTAATTGTTCAATATGTTGACATATGTTAATTTGGTTTTAAATCAGGACATATTACAAGGTGACTTTTAGTGTCTTTTTGAACATAACCACAGTATCAGTTGTAGCACTAGGGATGTAATAGAAACGTGTCCAAGTATGACCATAAAACATTGCATGCTTATTTATGCCCTTGGATCCATAGATCGAGGCTAGATTGTTTTTGGCCTGTCTGTCATTCTGTCATTCTGTCCCACAACTTTAACCTTACAGTAAAGTTTTGCAATAAATTTTGAAATATTGAACATAGCAACTTGATATTTGGCATGCATGTGTATTCCATGGAGCTGCACATTTTGAGTGGTGAAAGGTCAAGGTCATCATTCAAGGTCAAAGGTCGAAAACTTAAATATTTAATATAGGTAAGTTTTGCAATAACTTTTGAAAAATTTAACATAGCAACTTTATATTTGGCATGCACGTGTATCTCATAGAGCTGCACATTTTGAGTGGTGAAAGGTCAAGGTCATCCTTCAAGGTCAAAGGTCGAATATTTTAAACTTTAATATAGTAAAGTTTAGCAATAACTTTTGAAATATTGAACATAGCAACTTCATATTTGGCATTCATGTGTATCTCATGGAGCTGCACATTTTGAGTGGTAAAAGGTCAAGGTCATCCTTTAAGGTTAAAGGTAAAATATTTAAAACTTTAATTCGGTAAAGTTTTGCAATAACTTTTGAAATATTGAACATAACAACTTGATATTTGGCATGCATGTGCATCTCATGGAGCTGCACATCTTAAGTGGTGAAAGGTCAAGGTCATCCTTCAAGTTAAAAGGTTAAATATATGGCTTCAAAGCGGCGCAGTGGTGCGGTGGTCTAGTGGTAACACACTGGTCTACTATTCCAGAGGTCCCTGGTTCAATTCCTGGCCGGGGCACTGAAAATTATAGAAATGCTTAAAGTGTTTCCCACCCAACTAGAGATGTACTAGTCGGGACTCGGTTAGTGCGGACTTGTAGAATCATATCTAATAAATATATTTTTCAAAACCGAATAATTGTTTATTTTCAAGCTTATTTTCATTGTAAACAATGGATTATCAATACCATCTGAATTATTGTATGAATCTAGCTTATTCCCCCCTTAAAGCAAATTTATTTTTCCATCATAAGCCCTTATTAGGGTATCCTTAAATTTTTAACAATTCATATAATCACAGTTAGAATCAAAGTTTGAGTTTATAAGATAATTAATTGTTCAATATGTTGACATATGTTAATTTGGTTTTAAATCAGGACATATTACAAGGTGACTTTTAGTGTCTTTTTGAACATAACCACAGTATCAGTTGTAGCACTAGGGATGTAATAGAAACGTGTCCAAGTATGACCATAAAACATTGCATGCTTATTTATGCCCTTGGATCCATAGATCGAGGCTAGATTGTTTTTGGCCTGTCTGTCATTCTGTCATTCTGTCCCACAACTTTAACCTTACAGTAAAGTTTTGCAATAACTTTTGAAATATTGAACATAGCAACTTGATATTTGGCATGCATGTGTATTCCATGGAGCTGCACATTTTGAGTGGTGAAAGGTCAAGGTCATCATTCAAGGTCAAAGGTCGAAAACTTAAATATTTAATATAGTAAAGTTTTGCAATAACTTTTGAAAAATTTAACATAGCAACTTTATATTTGGCATGCACGTGTATCTCATGGAGCTGCACATTTTGAGTGGTGAAAGGTCAAGGTCATCCTTCAAGGTCAAAGGTCGAATATTTTAAACTTTAATATAGTAAAGTTTAGCAATAACTTTTGAAATATTGAACATAGCAACTTCATATTTGGCATTCATGTGTATCTCATGGAGCTGCACATTTTGAGTGGTAAAAGGTCAAGGTCATCCTTTAAGGTTAAAGGTAAAATATTTAAAACTTTAATTCGGTAAAGTTTTGCAATAACTTTTGAAATATTGAACATAACAACTTGATATTTGGCATGCATGTGCATCTCATGGAGCTGCACATCTTAAGTGGTGAAAGGTCAAGGTCATCCTTCAATGTCAAAGGTCAAATATAAAAAACTTTAATACAGTAAAAAATTGCAATTCCTTTTGAAATAAAGAACATAGCAACTTGATATTTGGCATGCATGTGTATCTCATGGAGCTGCACATTTTGAGTGGTGAAAGGTCAAGATCATCCTTCAAGGTCAAAGATTTAAAACTTTAATACAGTAAAGTTTTGCAATAACTTTTGAAATATTGAACATAGCAACATGATATTTGGCATGTATGTGTATCTCATGGAGCTGCACATTTTGAATGGTGAAAGGTCAAGGTTATCCTTCAAGGTCAAAGGTCAAAGATCATGTTTGTTACAACGCATCATAGCATGTCAAACAAAACCATTTTGACAAAAAACGCACATAATGCATTGACAAAATCGACTGAACGCTGAATACCCAATCTTGGTTCAGAGGACTGTGTCTTTGCTAACACAGATGTGGCTTGTTTGAGTTCTAATTTAACTTAATATTTTTCGATGTTCACCACTCTATGTATGTATGTATTTTTTTGACCTTGCAGTCAAGGATAACCCATTAGGTGCAAGCACTTATTTCCAATAGGGTCCTTTGGGTTTTGCTGAAGAGACAGCAAGCAGAAGAAACAGTTTTGAGATACAAGGAATACGGGTGCGATACCCTATCTCTTTGCGAATAGATCCCTTGGTTATTTTAAATGCTCAGTGTATAGCACCGATACACGCGAGAATTACCTGGGTTTCATACCAGTACATCTCTAGTTGGGTGGGAAACACTTTAAGCATTTCTATAATTTTCAGTGCCCCGGCCAGGAATTGAACCAGGGACCTCTGGAATAGTAGACCAGTGTGTTACCACTAGACCACCGCACCACTGCGCCGCTTTGAAGCCATATATTTAACCTTTTAACTTGAAGGGTGACCTTGACCTTTCACCACTGAAAATGTCCAGCTCCATGAGATACGCATGCATGCCAAAAATGGAGTTGCAATATTCTATATTGCAAAATTTGACCTTTGACCTTGAAGGATGACCTTGACCTTTCACCACTCAAAATGTGCAGCTCCATGAGATATGCATGAGTGCCAAATATCAAGCGGCTAGCTTCAATATTGCAAAATTTGACCTTTGACGTTGACATTGAAGGATGAACTTGACCTTTCACCACTCAAAATGTGCAGCTCCAAGAGATACACATGCATGCCAAATATTAAGTTACTATCTTCAATATTGCACAATTTGACCTTTGACCTAGAAGAATGACCTTTACCTTAACCTTTCACCATTCAAAACGTTCAGCTTCATGAGATACACATGCATGCCAAATATCAAGTTGCTATCTTCAATATTGCAATACTTATGGGCAATGTTAAAGTTTTCGGAAGAACGGACTGACAGACAGACTGATGAACAGACAGACTAACAGATAAAAAACTATATGCCACCCTTCAGTGGCATAAAAAAAGTTAAGGCTAAATTTAGTTTTTGGACGGACAGACTGACAGGTGCGATAAATTTGACCTTTAACCTTGAAGGATGAACTTGACCTTGACTTTTACCTTTCAAAATTTGCAGCTATACATGTACATGCTTGCCAAATATCAAGTTGCTATCTTTAATATTGAAAAAATGGTGGTCAATGTTTTATTAACCAGGTTTTCCGAAGGAAAAAACTGGTTATTAGATTGGCGAATGCGGGCGGGCTGGCTGGCTGGCTGGCTGGCTGGCTGGCTGGCTGGCTGGCTGGCGGGCTGGCTGGCTGGCGGACGGGCGGAACAAGCTTGTCCGGCCGGGCCATAACTATGTCGTTCATTGTCAGATTTTAAAATCATTTGGCACATTTGTTCACCATCATTGGACGGTGTGTCACGCGAAATAATTACGTCGATATCTCCAAGGTCAAGGTCACACTTTGAGTTCAAAGGTCAAAAATGGCCATAAATGAGCTTGTCCTGGCCATAACTATGTCATTCATTGTGAGATTTTAAAATCATTTGGCACATTTGTTCACCATCATGGTACGGTGTGTCGCACGAAAGAATCACGTCAATATCTCCAATGTCAAGGTCGCCACGACTAAAAATAGATTTTTTTTTTTTTAAACAAACTTACAAAGGGGGTTAAATTTGTTTGTTCATTTCAAAAGTTCAGTTTGAGTTTTCTCCCTTTATCAGATTTTTTTTTCACAATGAAAACCTGGTTTTGTGACAATTTTGTCCCTTGTTGACATTTGACCTTGAAGGATGACCTTGACGTTCACCTTTCACAGCTCAAAATGTGCAACTCGATGAGATACATATGCATGCAAAATATCAAGTTGCTAACTTCAATATTGAAAAAGTTATGGCCAATTTTTAAGTTTTCAGACAAACGGACAGATGCCATATATTTGACATTTGACCTTGAAGAATTACCTTGACCTTCACCTGTCACAACTCAAAATGTGCAGCTCTATGAGATGCACATGTATGCCAAATATCAAGTTGTTATGTTCAATATTGAAAAAGTTATGGCCATTAAATTTTTAGGACGGATGGACAGACTGACACACTGACATACTGACTGACTGACTGACGGACAGTTCAACTGCTATATGCCACCATACTGGGGGCATAAACATGCAACGTGACATGTATTAGAAAGCATACCGGTATGCCAGTTGTTAAATTAAGAATATTATTCAACAGCATGCATGTACTGGCGATATTCCCTTCCATATATATGATATCACTGTACATCATTGTATTAAATGTAAGTTTTAAATACTTTTTGAGGAAAAGGATCTGATGTATTGTAATAAAATTGGTTTATGTAAGAACCTAATTTATTATGATTATAATTACATGTTCATAAGAGCAATTTAAAATGTGGTGTGTTAAACAATCTGGTTTAAAGTTTTTATCTCTAAAGCTTCTTTGGTGAAGTTTAAAGTAATCAATAAACACATTACCCAATAGTCAGGTGACAGTATACATAGTTACACTGTTTACTCCTATCATACAAGCGCCATTTGACGGTTAACTTGGTTGCTGTTCAGCTAGAAATTTGGTATTACTTGTCTGTGTTAAATAACACTGTTTGTGAGTTTTCTGGGATATTTATTGTACACATGCTTGTACATAAATAGTACAATTGATTTAAGATTGTAAAATCTTGTGTGTTGAAAGTGAATTATCAAAATGGCAACATCTGATATTTCTAGAAATTATGATGTGTTTATATATTATTGTTGTACTAACTGCGAACAAGAGCGGTCTGTAGAAATAGATGCAGATTTTTACTGTAAAAAATGTCTTAAATACTTTTGCAGAACATGTATAAACTCCCACAGACAGCATGGTCGGTGGTTTTATAAAAAATCTCCTTATGGAAAGGATAAAATAATGAAGTGGCCACTTTCTAAGAAGATAGAGAATTATCTTTTAGCATGTACCATACACAAGGATGTACAGTTGACAACGTACTGCGCGGACCACAGTCAGCTGTGCTGCTCTAAATGTGTTGAGCTGAATCACAGGTACATGTATCTTATTTTTGATAATTTATATCAGTATAAATTATTGTAGTATAAATTATTGCATTGTATTACCGGTATGCAATTACCATCATCCATTTTAATTTGTTTGGATTATTGTAATAAGTTATATAAGTATTTCCAAATCATTTCATCATTCATGTGTGCAATTTGTTCCTGAGCTTTAATTTGTGTTTGCTAGAAATAACATTTCAAAGTTCAAGCATATGGATTAGGCCATCATTTTTAATAAATTGATTTACGGGATTTTTTCAAATAAAAATTGGGTCGGGGGTTGAAATAAATATAAAAGAAAAAAATTTACCAAGTCAACAATAAAAATAAAAGTTTAAACTTTTCAATTTTTTTTATTTTTATAACCAACTTTTTACGTTACTTTTTAACTATATATCTTATATATGAAAACAGTCAATAGAAGCAATAGAAACAGTGTTATTAATGCATTTTTCAAGAACATTTATTTTTAATCTTAATTCTTGTAGAATGGCTTCATTACCTGCTATTGAATAAAAAATTGTACATTAAAACATTATTAAAAAATCATTCCGTGTTTGTTTTAGATGGTCGCTTTAGGGACCGTCTAAAGTGCTTTGTGTAAAATTCAGGTCGGTACGGCCTAGGTACGAGGAGCCCAATTCCTGCTTACTACGCATATCCGCGCAAGAAAGAGTTGTATAATTTATGCAAGAGTTCTCCAATTATGTTTATTCACAAATGGAAACATTATATTAATATCGTGTTAAATGCAATAGTTTCGAATCGTGTTTTATAGAAAAGAATAAAAAAACAATGATCGCATTGTACGTGTCCCGGAGGAGATTGTTTATGAATGATTAAAATAGTCCACTTTCTGCTTCGTTTGCGTGACGTAGAATTTTCGCTCATCTCATTCATAAATCTGAGGCTGGCGATAAATAAAGGGGGGTCCGGGTGAGAATAACGCACTAAGACTTCCCTTCTCGAAAAAGTGCACTAAATGCGCATTTAATGCGCATTAAATGCGCATTAAATGCGCATTTAATGCGCATGTTATTGGCACCGTATTTTTTGCTTAACAAGTGCATTTTAATCTGTTAAAAAAAACACTTTTTACTAGTGTGTTTATACATTTAAGTGTATTTTTTTTTCACTAAATAATACACTTAAGTGCGTTTATTAAGATAATAAGTGCGCTTAAGTTTATTTTTAAGTGCATTTATACACTTGAGTGTATTTTAAGACATACAAATAATACACTTCATGGTCAAAGTAAATTTTTTAAAGCGCATTAATACACTTGAGTGCATTTCCAGTCATTTAAATAATACACATTACAGAATTAAAAGCAAATTATTTAAGCGCATTAATACACTTGAGTGCATTTCCAGTCATACAAATAATACACTTCATTGAGTATTCAAAGTGAATTTTTGTAAGCGCATTAATACACTTGAGTGCATTTCCACTGATACAAATAATACACCTTACAAAATTGAAAGTGAATTTTTTTAAGCGCATTAATACACTTGAGTGCATTCCCGGTCATACAAATAATACACCTTACAATATTAAAAGTGAATTTTTAAGCGCATTAATACACTTGAGTGCATTTTCAGTCATACAAATGATACACTTTTTGAAGTGTTGGAAGTGAATTTTTTAAGCGCATTATACGCTCAAGTGTACTTTTCATCACTTCAAATTAATATGCTTAAAAATTAACCAAATTAAACAAAAATCCCAGCATTTTGAAGTCAGCATTCATTCTTTAAATGAAAGGTTAGTGTAAACACATACATAAAAAACAAAAAGTACAATTCAATAGATAAATACACACTTTTATTAGAATGTTTAACCTTAAAAAACAAAAACAAATGTTACATATCTACATAAAAGAGAGGATTCAAACGGGCTATTGCCTATCTGGAATTAACAATTGAAAATATCAAGCTCATACCAGTGATTTTTCTCCCCTCTGATTATCGGTAACTGATTAACAGCCAAATACAGGTGGTTTCCACTTAAAAATATTAAAGATTTCCCCTCCTTAAGCTGAAATGTTTTCCCTATCATTTACTAGATTTTTATATATTACATTAATTCCAAATCCCTTTTTAATATGGACAAAAGCAGCACATTTAATTCAATCATATTCTGGATCCTAATATATGATAAATGAACAGTATTCATGAAATTTATATAAATCTATACCTTATTTTTAAGATCTTCCTTTTTTTGTTCATTATTGCGCTAAAACATGCCCTTCTGAGAGCCAGTACGTACAGGTTGTTTTGAATTTCCAAAGAAAATCACTGCATACATGCTGACAATATTTAGCAGCTTAGCCCCTGTCACTATATTTGTTGTTATACACTGTTCCTTACAAAGAATGCATTCATAAACAACCCTTTATAGAGCACTTCACCAGCTGATCAGGTCTGAATACTACTGTCATGGTCTGCGAGGCGCTTCTCGTGCATGATCTCATTTGAGATCAGGTCCTGAAAGATATTTTATAATGTAAGTGTTAAATATTGCTGTTATGGTAATCTTGTTCAACAGTTGCTATAAATATCATAAATTTAAATCAAAACAAGTTTGTTGGCTTGTTGTTTTTGTTTGTTTATTTTTGCAATTTTAATCTCGTGATCACATGTGACTTAACGCTTTTCATAAATAATTTAAAGAAATTACGTTTGATAGAAAATACTGTTAATAAATGTACTAATATATGTGGTCTCCTTTGGCTGTGTGGACTGGTGGGAAGTGTGACGTCTTTGAATTGCAATAACCTTTATTATATAGTTTTACCTCTCAACAAATCCATCTTTTCTTGGTCAAGGACAAGCTACAGGGCACGGTTTCCCACTCCTGTTCCCCTCAAGTTCGCCTGGTATACATGTCCATACATCAGGTAGTCCCCTTTTTGCTCCCTTTTTTGGCAGGCGATGAATGATGCACATTCTGTCCAATGGATCTTTAGATCAATGTAAATTTCACCTTGGGGTTTAACCTTCAAATATAAAATATTAAAGTTCTGATTAAATATGGGGGAAAGAAATCTGTTCATTAATGACAAGAAATAGGTATAAATAAATTTTAAGATGACAATAACCATAAAATACAGCCATAATAATTCAAATGGTGTTTTTTTCCTTAAAATTGCATTACATTTACTCATCCAGTTACATTTCCCAGTGACAATACATAAATATGATAATGATCATAATTAATTTAATTAAAAAGAGATGCAGAAATGAAAATACAAACCTGTTACAGCTGTTCTTCAGCATTCCAAAAAAACAAAAACGGCAGTTGTTGATCACTTTAACCACCCACTTTGAATCTTCTTTGCAACAAACTTATTGTTGATTTACACATTGTAGTAAATACACATTGTTTTCATCACACAATAGTTCATGTGCTGAAAGAATTTCAAGACATTTGACACTAGAATTAATGTTGCTGAATTATACCTAAAAATTTAGCTCAATTTAAGTTGCTGAAACCAAATTGTTTACAAAAATAACTTCATGTGCTCCAAATAACTTGCTGTGCTCCAACCAATCAAAAGTGGTTTGTTTTCAAATAGATGGTCCCAGAACCAATCAAAATTCTATAAACACCCCTTTGTTTTGGCTAGATGGAGCACTGATAGGGATTAGTGTTTATGATGCTAATTGATCTCTTATCTGATCCTGATCTTATCTGATATTTATTGAATAATACACAGCACACTTAGCATATTATATTTAATTGTGAATATTTCAATATAACATACTGAATGGTGTTAGGAAATAAATATAATATTATAAATATTATTTAAATTGTCTTTTAAAATGTATGTTAATAGTCAATGTGGTAGACATTAATTGAATTGGGGTTAAATATCAGTGTAAGAAAGTTCAAATACTTGTTTTTTATGTTGTGAAGGTATAATTGATTCTGGCAAGCCCACATAATTTTTTTGACACTTTCAATATTTTTAATTATTTACCCACAGCCTGATTTAGTTGTACTTTTCCCTTTAAAAGCTGCTCTACTGATTCACATATTTTATGAGCAGACAAATTGTAATAATAAGACCATAAACATTATGTGAAGATAAAAAAGAATTCAGTACAATCCTCCTATTAAACACTATATCTCTGTCCTTTAACTTCAGTTATTTGCTATAGTGTTGCTCTTTTTTATGAAGATGCACTAAAACTACACTTGTACAGAAAGAATATTTTTTTTGCAAATCAGAAGATACACTAATATGCACAAAAATGCACTTCATTGAAAAAATGCACTTATTGTATAAAAAGATGCACTTTGTCTACAGAAGATACACTTAAAGTACAGTAAAATACACTTAAAGATAATGAAAATACAGAAAAAATGCACTTCAGTGCACTTAATTATGAAAAAAATGCAGAAAAAATACACTTTTCGGTAAAAATGCAGAAAAAATACACTTTTTAAAGCGTATTTTGTTAAAAAGTGTATTTTATTTTGAGAAGGGTTGTATAAGGTTACGCTTGTTTATATTCACAGGTCTCAATAATACGTTGACCACGAGTTCAACAATTATTACAGGGATACGATAGACCAACATAAGAAAATGTTTCATTATCGCTGAAACTGAATACTAAAATACATTTAAATATAACAAGAATATTATCTAAAAAATGTAGTCTTGCTGTTTTGAAATAAGGTTTGGAATTTTGGTATCTAAATAACTTAATTCAAACAAAAGTTTAATTATAGTGTTTTTTACTTGTTAGTCGCATATTTACTGCATTATAATGTGTGTTATAATAGGCAAACCATACATTAGTAAAATTCAATCTGCCTTCGCACATAGAAGGAATGGTTCAATAAGGTGCTGCGTTTCCTTTGCTGACTTCAGTTAGAGGTCAATTCTTTACGTAATAGCAATCACAAGGCTCCGGCTTCAAAGGACTTGCGGAGCGTTCTTACATAACAAAAGTCGTAGTCGCATGGTATTTGCGTTTAGCGTCCTATTTCATCACGTGGTTCTTTCTCGCGGGTGTTTTGGCATTCATGGTATGAGGATATTAATAGATGCGCCTGTCGATAAACAAAGGAAAGTCCACAGGCGATAACAACGCAATAGGTTACGCTCTCACATACAACTCAATGACGTAGTACAGGTCGTAAATTGAGGCTATTATTTATTAATAGATTCGGGGAAAAGTTGACGCTTATTTATATTCTCAATTTATAAAACGTTGAACATAAATTCAACAATAACTTCAGCGATACGATAGACAAAAACAAAAAAATGTTTCATAATCCAGGGTTTTTTTTTACTAAGAAAGTGACGCCGATATTCGGCGTCTTCCCCTACCAGAATTTTTCCCCTTAAAATACAATTTCCCAACCAAAAATATCATTTTTCACCAAAATATAATATTTTCTCTCAAAGAAATGTTTATTTTTCCTTGGGGCATTCGACAATTATCCAATTTGCACCATGTACAACGAATTCGCGCTCTCTCTCTCCAGACGAACACACAACATCTGGGAATCCCAGTTATTCTAAATATAGCTCTTAAATAACGTCATGTAAACTGGGCAACTAATCGTAATAATCATGTGACTATTTTACTGGATACCGGTCTTGCGCGAGAAGGGTGTTTCGTCAATTAATTACCGGAAACCAGTCAAATTTTCATCCGGGCTATGTGCAAGCCGAGGTATAAACGTGAAAACAGAAAAAAATGTCTCACAATTAGCGTTCTTACACAAACAAAATAAAACATTCGAACTCGGAAGATACTGAACGCATCGAGGCATTTTTTAAGAAAGAATCATCGAAAACCGTTATAACCCAGCAGGATTCCGAGGTAATCAACATCGAACATTGTGAAAGTGAAAGTAGACAATCGGCAGCTGCCGCTCCTTTCCCTTCCAATACTGTAGCAAATCAAGATCGTCAACCCATTCATCATGAAATTGAAATCACAAAATTGACATCGTCCCCCGGCCCCAGTACACAAATATAGTTGAAAACATTTCCCATTATTAGATCTACACCTGCAACTTTATTAAGGACTTTGACTTTAATACCTGTTAAATGTGTTAAGAACAAAAAGGATAGAGACAAGTCTCTTTTGATGAGTTATAGACATTGAAATGAACAGTTTTTATTTTTTCCCCTAATATCTCTCTTTCGCACTCTTTTTTTCCCCTTTCACCCAGCGTCCAGCGTCTTCCCCTTTCTCTAAAAAAAACCCCTGCATAATCGCTAAACCCGAATATAACAAACAATTTATAATAATAATACGAATGACCTGTTTTGTAACCTGGTTCATGCTACAACAGCGGGTATTTCTGGAAAATATTCTGTGGTTCTCAACAAATAGCGGCGATCTTTTGTATTAACGGGTGCTAGCAACGCAATAGTAGAAGGTTAGTGGAAGGTTAAGCTTGTTTATATTCACAGTTCTCAATACATAGACAGTTGGATATGAGTTCATCAATTACTACAAGCATACTATAGGCACTCGAAAATGTTTTATAATCGCTAAAACCGAAAACAACTAAATATATTATATTAAATATATTTATAACAATAAATATCTTTTTAAAATGTAGTCGGCGTATACGCTGACTTTTAAATAAAGTTAGCAATTTACTTTTTTAAATAAATAAATACAATTAAACAAAAGTTAAACTAATTAGTGTGAGTAGATAAAAAATATACTACGGCACTAGACCACTTCATATGTGTCCTCATATGCCTTGTTATGAGTATCTTTCTTCACTATCGAAATATATCATATGTTTATATTTGATTTAAACACAGTTTTCTTTCGACACATTAAAATTACACGTCAATAGCGACGTCATGCGAAAATGGGTCTTATGCGTTTCGGCAAGCGTTTGTGAAACCCAACATGTGCTTTTGCGCAGTCTAGCCATAGGCGATGCTGTTCGCTTTAAAATCACTCAATATGTTATGTTTCTCCTTACCAGAATGAGAGATAGCTCATGAGTGGGCTATTTATATGATGGGCGCATATGGAATAATACCCATTTTCGCATGACGAGGGTCATAACAAATCTCTTTGGGAATTGAAAATGCCACATTTAAGAACAATGCTTTTCACAAAGTAGGTCTTTTCTAAATGGTTAAAACGTTTGTAGTGATGTAATAAGTTACTTTCTGCTGGTTAAAAGTTGTTTAAAATATAATTAATTTTCTTTCGGCTATTTTTAGCATATGTCACCGCTCTGAGGCTACACATCACGTAAGTTGCAAAAATGTAAACATTTCTTCCAATTATGAAACGGGTTTATCTTCCATAATTCTTGACAACGTTGTACCTAAGCTGTTTTAGCAGTTTTTATGCAAGAGTAACTGAAATCTGGTAAAAATCAGACAAGTTGATATGCATAATAATTGGATTTGTCACCATTATAGAGCCTGATTATAGGAATGATTTCCAGACGTGCTGACCAAGTACGGCAAACATTGTGGTATGATAATTAAACAATTTTCTCTTATCGTGACACTATACTATTTCGCTATTGTTTATTTGCTCATCTTGGAGGCGAAAGTAAAATTCTGCGAGATGGATTGTAACGCGTAATTGTAACAGGGCCACAAGTTGTGTCGTTTGAGCATACAGAGAGTAGTCCGGAATTCCTTAAACTGAACAGTGCTACATCCTTTGAATTGAGTACATACGCAGTGAGGTAGCAAAAATTCAGAAATTGTATCTCCAATCAGCTTATTAAATATTCGAAAATATTCATGCGTGTCTGTTGGTGTAATGTAAAAGTCACTAAGATGAAAACTGAGTAAAACAGCTACGCCTAAAAGCGCATTAGTGCTCTATACCTATGTTTATGTCAGCGTTGTTGACACCGTGTTAACTGCTCGGGTAACAAGTAAAGCATAAACAGCAATGTTTATATACATTAATTCCTCCATATACAAGATACGAAGATTATTGTATATTTTGAATTTGTATATGGTGTCAAAAATCAAAAGTTTTGTTCACAGAACTTTCATTATGAATTTATATTCTTGGTGAGACAGTCATTTGATATTAGAAAAAATATTTCTTTAATATGATGGTGACTGCAAATTTTCTTTATATTAAGTTCTCATTACCATTTTCATCATACTTTCTATGCTTTCAGAACTTCCAAAAAGCATGCTGTTTTTATTTTGTCTTCGTTATTTCTATGAAATAATAAGGATGATAAAAAATGCGCACAAAACTCGACCCGTGAGCTATGACACACACTTTATAAAGTTGAATGGCGTGTGTTCATTTCAAACTTGCGATTGATTTTGAAAAATGAATTGCGTGTTAAATTATGCAATAGCGAACATCTTCAGTGCCTTCAGCGCTTTGATTTATCAAATAAAGTGTAATCTAGCACTTTTTTGTCTTATTGTTTAATGCCCTGCTTAATAAACCTTTCTTGGGTAGAAATCTACATAACTAGTAACATTAATGAAATAAAAGAGTCCAACACAAGACAACTTTAAACTGTCAAATTGAAAAGTTCCTAAAATGTCATTTACATAAACGCAACAGTAAAACACTATAATTATGTATGTTTTTGACTAGACTGCTATAATCCGAGGAACGCTTAACAGTATAACACCATATTAGTGTTTTTCCCAAGAGGGCAAAGGGGCATGGCATATTACTTTCAAAAAGGGCATTTTAAAGCGCAGTTTATGCAAATAAGGGCAAAAAACGTTCTCTGGATACCTGGTTTTGAGAGATACATTTAATCACATTAGAGGCAGTTGTGGGAAAAACATTAACATATAAACAAGCACATTTAATTGTAATTAATGTATTTAATTAACTGTATTTAATAATAATATATTTATCTTGCTTTGTCTTCCATTAAAGTTCCATGCTGTTTCAGTAAACTGTAGAGCATGACAATCATAATAAAGCAATATATGCATATGAATCTGATTATAAACAGATTCACTAACATATAAATGAAACCATGTTTGCCTTATCCAATTTTTTAACGATAAATTAATTCTGTCAGATTTTTAACCAGGTTTTCCGAAGGAAAAAACTGGTTATTAGATTGGCGAATGCGGGCGGGCGGGCTGGCTGGCTGGCTGGCGGGCTGGTGGGCGGGCGGGCTCAACAAGCTTGTCCGGGCCATAACTATGTCGTTCATTGTCAGATTTTAAAATCATTTGGCACATTTGTTCACCATCATTGGACGGTGCTTTGCGCAAAATGATTACGTCGATATCTCCAAGGTCAAGGTCACACTTTGAGTTCAAAGGTCAAAAATGGCCATAAATTAGCTTGTCCTGGCCATAACTATGTCATTCATTGTGAGATTTTAAAATCATTTGGCACATTTGTTCACCATCATGGGACGGTGTGTCGCACAAAAGAATCACGTCAATATCTCCAATGTCAAGGTCGCCACGACTAAAAATAGATTTAAAAAAAAAAAAAACTTACAAAGGGGGTTAATTTTTTTTGTCCATTTCAAAAGTTCAGTTTGAGTTTTCTCCCTTTATCAGATTTTTTTTTCACAATGAAAACCTGGTTTTGTGACAATTTTGTCCCTTGTTAACTTTGCAAGCAAACTGAATGCAAACATTCGTTTCCGTTACATATATCCACTGAGTAGATTACTAATAAATATGTTGTCGGCATCGAAAACGTGTTTACATGTAGCATCGTTTGTTATCACATGTTTTAATTTTCATTTCAGTAATCCCTTCTAAATGTATGATCTCCATAGTTTATTTGATCGTTATTTGCCATTTTTGCCGAGAGTCACATTTTATTTTCTGTATTGTCAGCCATCTTGTTAAAATGATGTAATCGACAGGTGCGCATCTCTACGTAAAACTGTATAATATGTCCATCTAATACGCGATTGGCATTTAATTCAATATTCTTTATGTTTGACTTCACCATGTATTTTGTGACAATTTCTATTTTAAAATAATGCCGCGGACACTGTTCATTATTATTGTTGTCAACCCTAACTTTCGAGCACGCCATTTTGCATGCCCAAAAAAAGCTTTTACATCTACATAAATATGATTGGTTCATTCTATTTTAAACTGCCGATAAAATTTGCCCATTGTAATAAAAAGGATCGATAAAACGCTTGCGAATATAAATTTTGATTTTTGTCGTCGACAGTTTTGTTTTTTCATGCTGGACTTAAACACTGTCGGCGGAATTTATGAATATAAAATTGCCTATAGGTACTTTTATTTTTATTTCATTTTGACGTAAAGTACGGTTGGTGCTCCCGTGAATCAATTTATTAAAAAATGTTAGCCTAACAAGACATTGGCAATATTTCAGCAACATACCATGTATGTAGGATATAGTATAGCAATACCTTTAATCAACCTGCCTGTATAATGTCTGATGCATATATTCCTTTACTCTATTTTAATTTTATGAAGGATAGATCACTCTTGATGGTTGCTTGTTTAAGCCTGCATTTCTATGTCCCCACCACTATAGTGGGGGACATATTGTTTTTGCCCTGTCTGTTGGTCTGTTGGTTTGTTTGCCCAAACTTTAACATTTTGCAATAACCTTTGCTAAATTGAAGATAGCAACTTCATAGTTGGCATGTATGTGTATCTCATTGAGCTGCACATTTTGAGTAGTGAAAGGTCATATCCTTCAAGGTCAAACAAAACTAAATAAAAGCGGCGCAGAAAGGGACATAGTTTTTCTGACAAACCCATTTCTTGTTAACCATCTCATGGTGACCTTTTCTCAGTTTTATTTCTTTATGTTGGTTGGTTGTTGTCTGTCATCAACAATTTGCATATGAACACTATAGAGGCGCCGCATGTATTGATCAATATTCACGGAACTTTTTATTAACAGTTTGTGTTGATTAAATATACGCTCAATAGTGCCTTTTCATTGATTTTTATGCCCCCTTCGAAGAAGAGGGGATACATTGTTTTGCACATGTCGGTCCGTCCGTTTGTCCATCCACCAGATGGTTTCCAGATGATAACTCAAGAATGCTTACGCCTAGGATCATGAAACTTTATAGGAACATTGATCATGACTGGCAAATGACCCCTATTGATTTTCAGGTCACTAGGTCAAAGGTCAAGGTCACAGTGACTCGAAATAGTAAAATGATTTCCAGATGATAATTCAAGAATGCTTACGCCTAGGATCATGAAACTTCAGAGGTACATTATGGTTATATAAGAAATCACACAATTAATTTGGGTTCAAAAGTACTAATAAAGTATGAATATTTTTGGAAAATTACAGTTATTTTGGTGTTGTAATAACCAGTAAGAGAATTTTCTCTATGCTATTTTTTGTATGCAGTTAACATTCTTATTTTCATGTACCACTTTAAAATGTGTTTAAACTTATGTACTTCACAGCCTCAAAACAGAGTATTTATGGAAACAATTGGCCAATTTTTGTCATTACTCATTTATTGTACCCCGCAAAAGGTGGTGTGATATAGAATTGGCGTTGTGCCTCAGTCTGTCGGTGCGTCCGTCTGTCACTTACTTTTCAGGGCTAAATCTCAGAAACTAATAAAAATAAGATACCATCATAATACTTCATTTGTGTATTATTGATATCAGTGAGAAGAAGTGCCATACAAAAGCACCATAACCCTAGTAAGGCTGCACTTTCTTAAATAAGAGTTATTGCCTTTTTTTTTTAGTTCACCTGATTGCTCAGGTGAGCATTTGTTATTGGTCTTTGTCTGTCGTCTGTCCATCCGTCCATCCACATTTGTTAGTAAACGCTCTAGAGGCCACATATCTTGTCTGATCTTCATGAAACTTGGTCAGAAGCTTTGTCCCAATGAATTCTTGGTCGAGTTCGAAACTGGGTCATGCCGGGTCAAAAACTAGGTCACTAGGTCAAAAACAAGAAAAACACCTGTAAATACTGTTGAAGTCAAATTTCATGCCCAATCTTCATGTTACTTTGTTAAAATGTTTGTCTTAATGATAGGCTGGTTAAGTTCAAAAGTGGTTCTGGTCTGTTGAAAAACATGGCCGCCAGTGGGCGGGACAGTACTGTTTTCCTTATTTGGCTATAGAGAAACCTTGTAAACACTCTAGAGGCCAAATTTCTTGTCCGCTCTTCATGAAACTTGGTCAGAAGATTTGTCCCAATGATACCTCGATTGAGGTTGAAACTGGGTCATGCTCGGTCAAAAACTAGGTCACTAGGTCAGGAAAAAAAAAGGAAAAACCTTGTAAACACTGTAGAAGTCACATTTTATGCCCAATCTTTATGTTACTTTGTCAAAATGTTTGTCTTAATGATATGTTAGTTGAGTTCAAAAGTGGTTCCGGTCTGTTGGAAAACATGGCCACCAGTGGGTGGGGCAATTTTCCTTATTTGGCTATAGAGAAACCTTGTGAACACTCTAGATATCACAATGATATTTGGTCAGAACATTTGTATTCTAGATATGAGAGTTGAGTTCCGGTCTTTGAAGAAAATGGCTGCCAGGGGGGGGGGGGGGGCATTTTTTCGTTATTTTTATACAGTTAAAAAAGCTTGTCTAGAAGTCACATTTTTTTGCTCAATTATCATGAAACCTGGTGAAACGATTGGTTTTATTTATATCTCAGATGAGTTCGAAATTGGTTCAGATCGGTCACATGGCCGCCTGGGGGTGGGGCAGTTTTCCTTATATGACTATAGAGAAACCTTGTGAACACTCTAGAAGTCAAATTTTGTACCTAATCATCATGAAACTAAGTCAAGACATTGGTTTTATTGATATCTCGGACAAGTTGGTAAATGGCTCAGATTGGTTAAAAAAACAACACTTTTTAGCTCACCTGATTGCTCAGGTGCAGTACTTGCACGTATTTTGTTTAAAGCACTAGCCCAATCGGGCTACCAGCTTGGAAATTTCAATAGCCCGAATCAATTTTAACTAGCCTGAAATAAAAGCTATAATTATGTTACATTTGTACCTATGTTTGTATTGAAAAAACATAGCATAATTAAGATAAAACAAAAAAAAACTTGATTTTGTTTATATTCACAGTAAATGTCTGACAAAATAATTAACACAAGGTCTCCATACATCTCAATTCCATCATGGTCATTGTCTCAGTCACCGTCATCCAGGTCTGACATGTCAGGTATGCTCATAAAGGCGGCCTGAAAAAACAATGTTATGATATCTGAATAAAGTAAATCTCAAACAAGCAATAATACCTGTGCATAAGAAGTAGAACACAAAGGTAACTTTTCTGCCCTTCTGAGTCTTCTTAATCTAAAACGACATTTGTAGCAGTAGTTTCATTACCTAAGCCACATCTGGTCTGTCGCTGATTGAATCAGCATCTAAAATGCAGTATGAGAACACTGTCACATTTGAATAAAAGGCAGGGTTCGTTCTTTGACAGATTGATTTTATCTGTTAAAAATTATACTTGCAAGTTAGTGCATGCTATTTAATTGCATGTTTTTTTTTTTACATTACGTATGGAATGTACATACCAGCCAGTCAGCAATGTAGGCTTAGAATCAAAGTCCCCACTTGGAGACATCAAAACGAAGCCATGACCGATTATTTTTCCATGACCATTGGAAGTTTCATTTCATTTACTGTTCATATTTTTTGTTGCAATCTTAATTCTCATTTTGCAGTTGATGTTCGTGTGTTGCACCCTCAAAATTACGCAGGAAAGACATTAAAATAAATGTATCACTGCGAGTTCTCCATCCAGTAACAATAATAGTTTTAGCGTCTTATGAGATTGACTTACAACATTGTTCGATAAGCGTCTAATCAATGAGTGCTCAAGGGAAGTAACAAATGCAGTTTTGAATAAGCGTCTATATGAATCTATTTCGGACTTGTTACTAAGTTTGGACACAAAAAATTGCTCTTGACCGATCGGGCTACCGGCTTGGAATTTTCACTCGACCAATGCAAAAATCACTCGACTCGGTCGACAGTTGAATGGGTTATGTCCAAGACTGCAGGTGAGGTTTTAGGATCTGTCTTTGTCCATTGTTAGTCCGTCCACATTTGGTTTGTAAACACTCTAGCATTCATATTTCTCAAGCATTCTTTATCAAAGTTGCTGAGAAGCTATATGGCCACAAGATCTCAGTCAAAATTGATATGAGCAAAATCACAGAATAAATGCCACAATTATTGCCCTTAGATTGTGAAAATTTTCATGATATTATACAAAATCCTTTTAAAAACTCTAGAGGTCACAATTTTGATTCAGATTGTATTAATCTTGGTCATAATATTTATTTCTGTAAGCACAGTGTGATGTTTTGTCATGAGGGGTCAAAATATAGGTCACCTGGTCAAATCTTACAAAACATCTTGGCCCTCTTGTTATGTATTATTTCAGGGCTATATCTCACATATCATACAAGATTCCTACATGAAACTTCATGGGTGTATAGATATCAATAAGGAGAAATGCCTTGTACTAAAGAACTAAAACCATCCACTTTTTAAACAAGAGTTGTAAATTTTGTATGATGTGCCTTTTCAGGACTATATCTCAGATATGGTACACTATTGTAGCATGAACTTTCATGTGTCACTGTATGTAGATATCAATTAGAAGTTCTATGCACAAGAATCATAAACCTACACTTTCTTAAATAAGAGTGATTGACTGTGTTTGTATCATGTAACTTTTCAGGGCTATATTTCAGATATGATACAAGATTTAAAAATGAAACTTCAAGGGTGTGTAGAAATCAATAAGGACAATTGCTATGCATGAAAATACTTACCGTACACATAATTACTTAATTTAAGGATTATACTGTTTATCAAAAGATAAGCACCCATCCATAAACACTCTTTTTTGTGGGGATATAAATTTAACAAATGTACTTCTTATTATGCCCCCCTTCGAAGAAGAGGGGGTATATTGCTTTGCTCATGTCGGTCGGTCTGTCGGTCTGTCGGTCGGTCTGTCGGTCTGTCCGTCCACCAGGTGGTTGTCAGACGATAACTCGAGAACCCTTGGGCCTAGGATCATGAAACTTCATAGGTGCATTGATCATGACTTGCAGATGACCCCTATTGATTTTGAGGTCACTAGGTCAAAGGTCAAGGTCACGGTGACCAGAAATAGTAAAATGGTTTTTGAATGATAACTCAAGAAGGCATACGCCTAGGATCATGAAACTTCATGGGTAGATTGATCATGACTTGCAGATGACCCCTATTGATTTTGAGGTCACTAGGTCAAAGGTCAAGGTCACGGTGACCCGAAAAAGTAAAATGGTTTCCGGATGATAACTCAAGAACGCATACGCCTAGGATCATGAAACTTCATGGGTAGATTGATCATGACTCGCTGATGACCCCTATTGATTTTGAGGTCACTAGGTCAAAGGTCAAGGTCACGGTGACCCGAAATAGTAAAATGGTTTTCGGATGATAACTCAAGAACGCTTTTGCCTAGGATCAATTGATGAAGTTATGGCTGTTTAAAGCGATTTATTGTGTATTCAGTTGCATGATAAGTAGTTTAAAAAAACATTCAGCTTATGGAAGGAATGACATGAAAGAATGGCCAGTTTCGAAACAGGTGGAGGAATTTCTATTGAAGTGTCAAGCGCACAAGGACCACAAAATTGAAATGTTATGTGATGACCACAGTCAGTTGTGCTGCACAAAGTGTGCCTTCAATGATCACAGGTATTTCTGAAATACTTTGGCACATAAACGTGTTTAGAAATCAATGAACTATATAATGTCACAATGTTAATGAGAATTAAGTACATGTATTGTCAAGTTTGCAATATTGATTTATAGTATTTTAACAAACACATTTTTTCCTGAATTTTTTGTGAAAAGTATCAAATACAATGACATTTTACGACTACACTTTCTTTCAAATTTTTGGAAATAACTTTTGAAATTAATTTGAAATTGTTTCTTTTCTGGACTTGTTATATGTTTTCACAGAAATACTGTATAATTAAGAAATTTCCTTCTTTTTCATGGGAGTTTAATATTTCCTGTGATGGTATTTATAACCTGTGTCCTTAATAATCATGCACCAGAAAAACAAGAAGTTTGAAGGTGGGTTTCAATTCAAACAGTTCAGAACTAAATTTAAGTATATATTAAATGCTCAGGTATGGGAGGTCTTTTAGCTTGGAGTTATTATAGAATAGATTTACATTATACACTGAGTTCTTTGTCCAAAGTAGAGCTCATGTTTGATTTATGATTGTATTGTTTTAACTTGTAAAACAAAGTGCATTCAACACAAATTATGAGCTCTATAATCACTGTCAGACCAGTCACACTGCATGAGCAATTCTCACAAGCCTTTTAGACAAGACTACCTTTATGTGTACTAGAATTCTTGTCTAGTGTTTTGTTGCCAATATTGAAGAAATCTCTATCCAGCTGCAATAAGAAATTAAAGCTGTCAAGAAACTACTTATGATTACCTAGATAACTTCGATTACCTAGAAATAGTGATTGCCTGGTTTAAGAGCCCTGTATATTGTTAAGCCCCCCTTCGAAGAAGAGGGGGTATATTGTTTTGCACATGTCGGTCCGTATGTCCGTCCATATGTCCGTCCATGGGATGGTTTCCGGATGATAACTCAAGAACACTTAGGCCTAGGATCATGAAACTTCATAGGTACATTGACCATGACTCGCAGATTACCCCTATTGATTTTGAGGTCACCAGGTCAAAGGTCAAGGTCACGGTGACTCGAAATAGTAAAATGGTTTCCGGATGATAACTCAAGAACGCTTATGCCTAGGATCATGAAACTTCATAGGTACATTGATCATGACTGGCCAATGCCCCTATTGATTTGAGGTCACTAGGTCAAAGGTCAAGATCACAATGACCCGAAATAGTAAAATGATTTCCGGATGATGACTCAAAAATGTATTGCCTAGGATCATGAAACTTCATAGGTACATTGATCATGACTCGCAGATGACTCCTGTTGATTTTCAGGTCACTAGGTCAAATGTCAAGGTCACGGTGACCCAAAATAGTAAAATGGTTTCCAGATGATAACTCAAGAACGCTTATGCCTAGGATCATGAAACTTCATAGGTACATTGATCAAAACTCGCAGATGACCCCTATTGATTTTCAGGTCACTAGATTAAAGGTCAAGGTCACGGTGACTCAACTTAGAAAAATGGTTTCGGGATGATAACTCAAGAACGCTTACGCCTAGGATCATGAAACTTGATATGTACATTGATCATGACTCGCAGATGACCCCTATAGATTTTCAGGTCACTAGGTCAAAGGTCAAGGTCACGGTGACAAAAAACGTATTCACTCAATGGCTGCCACTAAAACTGACAGCCCATATGGGGGGCATGCATGTTTTACAAACAGCCCTTGTTTACTTTACACTCTACACATATGTTAAAATGTCATTTTTTGTATAAATAGGAGACATCACTACAATTATGATGAAAACAACAGAAACAAAATATAGAGGTGCGCATTGACATAATACAATTTTTGCTTTTATTTACCGTAACAACAATATACATTTATAATAAATATATATATTGACTAAATATAGTGTGTAGGATAAATTTATGTTATCAGTGTATCTTTTCAAAGTCAGAATGACCTTGAAACGGCATATACATGGTCATTTTGTCATTTATACCACTCAGTCCTTCGATTCTTTGATTAGTTTATTTGCTGAATTGACAGCTTCAGTTTTACTAAAATGTCAAATTGTCAAATGTTTATTTGAATATGGTATTTGTATTAAAATCTATATAAATATGCAATAGAACCATTCTTCTTAATTATAAGATAATCATTTAATTGTTTGCTTATTAGTGCATTTTGATTGCAAATATTGATCTTATAATTTTATTTACAAAAGCGGGAAAGTCACAGTAAAGTATTCCGAAATGCATGCAAGTCTGTTTACCACAGCATGCTGGCTGCTATTATGATAAACTTTGGTTTATTATGCCCCCCTTCGAAGAAGAGGGGGTATATTGCTTTGCACATGTCGGTCGGTCTGTCGGTCCACCAGGTGGTTTCCGGATGATAACTCAAGAACGCTTGGGCCTAGGATCATGAAACTTCATAGGTAGATTGATCATGACTGGCAGATGACCCCTATTGATTTTAAGGTCACTAGGTCAAAGGTCAAAGTCACGGTGACCTGGAATAGTAAAATGGTTTCCGGATGATAACTCAAGAACGCATACGCCTAGTATCATGAAACTTCATAGGTAGATTGATCATGACTCGCAGATGACCCCTATTGATTTTGAGGTCACTAGGTCAAAGGTCAAGGTCACGGTGACACGGAATAGTAAAATGGTTTCCGGACGATAACTCAAGAACGCATACGCCTAGGATCATGAAACTTCATAGGTAGATTGATCATGACTCGCAGATGACCCCGATTGATTTTGAGGTCACTAGGTCAAAGGTCAAGGTCACGGTGACACAGAATAGTAAAATGGTTTCCGGATGATAACTCAAGAACGCATACGCCTAGGATCATGAAACTTCATCGTTAGATAGATCATGACTCGCAGATGACGCCTATTGATTTTGAGGTCACTAGGTCAAAGGTCAAGGTCATGGTGACCCAAAATAGTAAAATGGTTTCCGGATGATAACTCAAGAACGCATACGCCTAGGATCATGAAACTTCATGGGTAGATTGATCATGACTCGCAGATAAGCCCTATTGATTTTGAGGTCACTAGGTTAAAGGTCAAGGTCACGGTGACCCGAAATAGTTAAATGGTTTCCGGATGATAACTCAAAAACGCTTGCGCCTAGGATCATGAAACTTCATAGGTACATTGATCATGACTCGCAGATGACCCCTATAGATTTTCAGGTCACTAGTTCAAAGGTCAAGGTCACTGCGACAAAAAACGTATTCACTCAATGGCTGCCACTTAAACTGACAGCCCATATGGGGGGCATGCATGTTTTACAAACAGCCCTTGTTTAGTTTTTTCCCATGTTTGATTAATTGGCTTTGTTGCTTTGTTCTAGCGTTAAATGATTACATTTCTACGATCTCTGTTTATCAGAGAAAATGTCAATGCAGTATCTCTTTTTGAAATAATACAGACAATACGGACATCAGATTTTCTAGCAATTTTCAGTATTAAGGAACAGTTGATTTTAGACCATGAATACATAAAGAACTTGGAATTATATGTTATAGTAATACCAGTTTTATTTGGATTATTTTGTTAATCACGTGTGCAATTCAAACAAATAAAATACTATTATAAAAAAGGACAAATAACGAACAAGAACATTTGGTAGAGTCGAATCAGTCTGTATACAAGGTTTTAAGAGCTAAGGTCAAGGTGACCTTCAAGGTTTTGGTCAAGGCTTTAAGGTCAAGGTGACTATCACACTTACATGTAGTGTGAAAATCATTTACGATCAATAACTTGTCAACAAATTAACCTATTGGCTTGATACATGTACTTCACTTCTGCATTGGCCTTGGACAGTATATGACCCCTATTGAAATTGTAATCACTAGGTCAAAGGTCAAAGTCACTATCACACTAAGTGTGAAAATCGTTTCCAATCAATAATTCATCAACAAATTGACTTGATTCTTCATATTTGCATTGGCCTTGAACAGTAAATGACCTCTATTGAAATTGAGGTCACTTCTTCAAAGGTCAAGGTCACAATCACATTAAGTGGCATCCAATCAATACTTCGTCCACGAATTGACTGATTAGCTTGATACTTCATATGTGCATTGGCCTTGGACAGTAGATGACCCCGATCTAAATTGAGGTTGCTAGGTCAATGGTCAAGGTCAATATCCTATTTGATACTTTATGTACATTGGCCTTGGACAGTAGATGAGTCCAATTGAAATAAGTTATGCAGTCAGTGTGAAATAGTTTTTTAATCAATAACTTGTCAGCTTATTCACCGATTGGCTTGATACTTGTCATGTGCAATATCCTTGGACTGTAGATGACCCCTCTCGAAATTGGGGTTACTAGGTCAAAGGACATGGTCACTGGCACAATAAGTGGGAAAAGCGTTTTTGATCAATAATTCGTCAACGAATGGACCGATTGGCTTTTTACTACCCTTGCGCATTGGCCTAGGACAGTAGATGACCCCTGTCAAAATTGGGGTCACTAGGTCAAATTTTAAAGTCATTGTAACAATAAGTGTGAAAATTGTTTCTGATCAATAACTCATCAATGAATTGACTGATTTGCTTGATACTTCAGATGCTCATTGGCCTTGGACAGTAGATGAACCAAATTGGGATCACTAGTTAAAAGCCCTGTTTGGGGGTGCATATGTCTCTGACCGCAGAACACTTTTTCTCATTGTGTGTAGTATAAAGTAAATTGCGAAATATAATTCTATTCTTATTTCACAATTTTTAAAATATTATTGACTCTAGGCTTGCTTCTGTATGAAATGTCAATATCAAACATGAATAAACAGTAAACCAATCTCTTGGATTCTCCAGTAGACCAATCTCTTGGATTCTCCAGTAGACCAATCTCTTGGATTCTCCAGTAGACCAATCTCTTGGATTCTCCAGTAGACCAATCTCTTGGATTCTCCAGTAGACCAATCTCTTGGATTCTCCAGTAGACCAATCTCTTGGATTCTCCAGTAGACCAATCTCTTGGATTCTCCAGTAGACCAATCTCTTGGATTCTCCTTTAAAATATTTGACAATGGCGTCTTTTCTTGTCCACGAATACATCAAGTGACAACAACAAAAGCAAAATAATCACAATAGATTAAATAACAACAAAACATTTTGTGAGATAGTAGACCAGGTTGCATGTCATAAGCCGCTCATCACAGGCTAGATTGTTCATACTGAGATTTTATTTAGAAATAGAGGACCTTTTCTAAGATTCGGGTTTTGTTTGCTTTGCATCTGTTGTTTGGTCCGTTTGTCGATTTGGCCGTAGACCAATTGTTTCTAGACAATATCTAGGGAATGCTTTGACCTACAGCCATGCAAAATGTGTTTATGTTTACATCGAGGAAGATTAAGAGGCCAATCCATTTTGAGGTCAATAGGTCAAAGGTCATAGAAGCTTTAAACATGAAATTATAATGGTGTATATGTAGAAGTCAGGTTTTGAACATTTAATACACATAATTACAATCTTGTAAGCAGATTTTCAATTATGATGAAACTATGTAGGAACATTAGGCATTGTACAGATATATTACAGTACTGCCATAATTAAATGCATTCACTGATTGAATTTGAAAACATTTCAGACAGGTGCTTGCAAAAAAAACAGTCCCAGCCGGTTTATTAAACAATAATTTACACTACGCGCCCCGCGATTTTTGCCTAAATCACCGACCACCGCGTTTGGGCCAGCGTGGCAAATCACAGTGATTCGCCGCAAATTGCGGGGAATCCACTCTGTGGTTGATTCACGGTGATTCCACCGTGATTTCACTGCAACCATCTGGTGATAAAAATCAGCTGTAGAATCATTGCGAAAACACCGCAACTCGCCTTGATTCGCGGTGACTACTAGATTTAAATTTCAAATTATTAACTAATGTCATCACTATTGACGATCACATTAGATCGCGAAAATGTATTCCAATATGAAAGTAAACAGCGTACTTGCTGAATGTCGAATCCTGATTTACGAACAATATCTTTATTTGTTGAAATAACAATTGTACAGTACGGCTCACGCAAAACCAACAAAGTTCGCGGCTACAGATTCTTTTGTTCTCAAGTTTCTCCGCAGCCACAATGAGTATTCACTCCGAAAGAAACAGGTACAGATAATAACCTGATATTTTTACTTCTACGCGATTGTTTTATCATTTCGTCAGCTTCTCTGCATACTTCATACAATTACCATCGGATGTCATCTGTCAATGATTGTGTAGGTCAGTAACCATACCGAAGAAATTTTTATAGTTTAATATCGGAAACGAGACTTGCTTTAAACGTTGAAATAAACCATATCTGTTTGCTTAAGAGTTGCTCAAATACACAGACGACACGAATATAAATAATGTCGACCATTTGAATAAAATCAAATGTTGGTTTATTTGTAAAATTAATACTTTCACTTCGTCCTGATTTTCATAAAATGACTTACATGTGCATCTAAATTTAAATTTACACATTGCTTCAGGTGATGTACGCTTCTCCAATCGCCATTGGGCTGCTAGATCTATTTAATAAAATAGAAGCGTGTAAAATTCATTTAATGGAACATTACTAAACGTTTGTCTTTATAATTTCTCGAGCAATGTTGAACAGCCTATACTTTTAAAAATGGAAGCTGTGATCATTCGCAATTATCGTTATTTTAAATATTTCAAACATAGTTTGTTACACTTAAAATTAGGGAGTGAATCGTTTGATTTGATGGCATTCTGTTTCATTTCGGACCCCATGCAATTTTTCAGATCATAATCTCTTTGCTTTATTACTCGAACTTGTTAGTTTCTGACCACGTGTTTTACTAAATGTTACCATAGGACTGTGTATTATGGTCCATGCAATTTGCTTGTACCCGTGTTGATGATCCTTAAATGTTAGATAAGCATGTGCACTGTTGATTAAGTTGGTTTGTACAAAAGTTCTACTGAAAACCGCCGACTGCATCTTTGTTTTATTATCCAATCAAGCCCCAAACATCCAATATCCGGTGTATTACCAGAAACAAACTTAAGATAAGCACGCGTTGTCTGTCAAAACAATGACTGTATAGCTGTAAACATTTTGAAGTAGCTCACACAGTTAATTCCCATATATGCTCTCAGAAAAAGACTTAAATTGCTTAAAACATTTAAAATAACGATATTTATTTTTATAAGAATTGCTAATATATATATATAAAAGTTTGACAAATTCAATAAACAGATATTGGTTTATTTTCACAAAATAAACTCGCTTTCTTGATTCCCAGAAAATGATGTGTACATGTTGCATTTAATCTAAATATAAATTAAGTTGTTTATTGGTCGTTGAAGAAGATTATGAACTGTACATGACACTTAAGTGTGTACATGTAGTCAGTATACAATACAATAATTGTTTCAATTATGAAGGAACTGAAACAGCGCAACGGTTACAAAACAGCGTGTACGACATTCTTAAGGACTCTTATCGTCAATAGTAACCAGAATTCGCTTTTAAAATGGAAATAGGGCATATGCGGGATTATCGAGCAATGGATAAAGATGGAAGAAGTTGCATGAATGTGATTGAGACAGTTGAAACGTATGATCCGGGGAATCGAGAGACTCTGGGAAAATACGACTATTACAATACAATCAGTTATGAGTTATGAGTTCTCCATGGCTTCAAACTGTTAATTGCATAATCAATAACGCAATTATCACTCCTCCAGTTGCGGTATCATACAGCTAGGTGCGAACACTAGTTTTGTTTTATACGCAGCATTTAAAAAGTAAAAATTAACCTGTAAGGGACATGGGTGTGAAATACATGATGAAATTTTAAAAAGGCTACTCTCTTATATCTGCCAACAATGCTAATAATCCCATATTGCTATAATCTTTGTGAAGATTAGACATCTACATGTAAAGTAGGAAAATCGTTCTTCACTGCGTTGACCATGAACGGGGTGAATCGCGGTGAATCACCGCAGAGATGATATTTATAGCATACACGGTGATCATGCTCGACCTAGCGTGATGAAACGCGCGAGATCGCGATGATTTTTCACCCAAAATAAATAATGACCACCGAGTGTCGGTGATTTAGGCAAAAATCGCGGGACGCGTAGTGTATATGATTTTCATTGCTGGCTAATTTCAAAAATTGGAAGTCATGCCTGTTTTGTGGGGTAGAAGAACATTAATGATCTTTTCTTGCATTATTATGCATAGTGTTGTCAAGGTTTACAATATCAAAAGTGAAAACAATGTAAACAACTAGATATGTTTTCTTAGTACATGAATACCTCTGCAATCCTGAATTTGTCCCAAAAGTGTAAAAAAATTACGAACAAACATACAGAGTTGCACGAGTTTCCCTGACGATTAATATGTTACTGTAGACGTATCCATCTATCATCAGTCCTTTTTAGTTACGCTTATCACCATTAAAAAAAATATGATTGTTTGGTTAAAGGGACATGCATGTGGGCAAAATTACATGACAATAAATATTGATGTAAATTGTCAGTCCTCTAGTAGCAATACTGATTATTTTATAATCGACACATATTTGAAAATGTATTTTTTTTATAAAAATTAAACATTGCTACAATTATAACTAGAAATGGCATGGCAGAGGCCGATGCGTATCCCCACGCCGCATGTTTGACCCAGGGGCACCCAGGGTTGGTAATGGGGCCATGCATAGTTGAGATTGACCATATTGTCATAAGAGAAGTTCAGTATCAATTAGAAGTGAATCGGTGTAGAAATGAAGAAGTTAAGTAAAAGGCAATTTTGGGTGGGTGTGGCCTATGTGGGCGGGGCGCCCCAGGGTTGGTAATGGGGCTATGCAAAGTTGAAATTGACCGTATTGTCATAAGAATAGTACAGTATCAATTAGAAGTGAATTGGTGTAGAAATGAAGAAATTACAGGTTTTTTTTTGGCCCGATTTTATAGCCCAAATTCGGCTATGTTCCCAAACCCAAAAAGTATACTTTTTTCCCAAAATGTGGCAAAAAATTCCCAATTTCCCCCCCCCCCCCCAAAAAAAAATAAATTTTTTTTTTTTTTTTTTTAGAAAGAAGTCTGTGTATTTTATCTCAATTTTAATTCAATTACATCTAAAAAAGTATTATATGATTTTGTTCTTTTAATTTGAATGATTATAAAGGGTTATATCAAATTTAGTATTTCCCTAATCAGTGGACTTTTCGTGTGGAAAAAAAGGCTAATGAATTTATTTTCCCAATTTCATGAAAATGCCGATAAAATTCCCAATTCCAAAGCCATGGGCTATCTTCCCAAAAAGTGGGGAAAAAAACCTGAATTATATTAAAAGGCAATTTTGTGTGGGTGTGGCCTATTTGGGCGGGGTGCCCCAGTGTTGGTAATTGGGCCATGCATATTTGAGATTGACCGTATTGACATAAGAGAAGTTCAGTATCAATTAGAAGTGAACCGGTGTAGAAATGAAGAAGTTATAGTTAAAGGCAATTTTGGGTGGGTGTGGCCAATGTGGGTGGGGCGTCTCAGGGTTGGTAATGGGGCCATGCATAGTTGAGATTGACTGTATTGTCATTAGAGATGTTCAGTATCAATTTGAAGTGAATCGGTGTAGAAATGAAGAAGTTATAGTGAAAGGCAATTTTGGGTGGGTGTGGCCTATGTGGGTGGGGCGTCTCAGGGTTGGTAATGGGGCCAAGCATAATTGAGATTGACCGTATTGTCATGCAAAGTTGAGATTGACCGTATTGTCATAAGAAAATTTCAGTATCAATTTGAAGTGAATCAGTGTAGAAATGAAGAAATAGTAAAAGGCAATTTTGGGTGGCTGTGGCCTATGTGGGCAGGGCGCCTTATGGTTGTTAACGGGGCCATGCATACAGTACAGCCAAAGCGGCACAAAAGTAATCCGCGGCTATGCCACGGCCAGATTATTAGTACGCGGCGGCCGAATCGTGTGTTGATGCGGCGTATCGCCGTGGCACTCGGCATCGATCTTCGCAACGACCCCGAGTCTGTAGTTAAACTCGCGTACTTTCGCGGAGTAAATCCGCCACATACGTACGCGGCGGATCTAGTGAAAAGACATCCACCTACATGTACATACATGTATGTGTAGCGTAGAATTAATTTACGCGCAACTGTTAATGTTTCGTTCGATTATCATTATTAAATTTGTAATCCGATACACACTTCCGAATTTTATTGCTAACGCGACATTTGGCAAATTCTAGCGTCAAATAAACAGTGCTAAAATATCCTTTGTTTAATAAAAAGCGCGCGAAAATTATGCAGACATGTAGAACGTCGTTTGGAAAGTTTGGGTGTATTTTGTGTTGTATAAATACATGAACATCACGTCAGGCGTAAATCGCGTGTTCAGTGGGGAAAAAAAACGCCCCGATTAGACGTTATTTCATCATCTCTATAAATAGTAAAAAAGCCAAAATGTATTTGATACTTAAGGAAATATCGAGAATGTTTGTGTATCGTAAATATTTACCAGCATTTGCTTCAAAACTGGAATATATGGGATTATCGGGTAATTAGTAGCGATACCACCAGCATTTGCTTCAAAACTGGAATATATGGGATTATCGGGTAATTAGTAGCGAACAAAATAAAACGTGTTTATATACGCATATTCAAACAATAGTTATAATAAGCTGATAATTAACAAAACAACAAATACGTCGTCACCGTCTTGATTATTGATGTGGCTTCAAGCTGCTAATTTTCTCAGCTTAAATATAATAGCAAATTCAACATGCAATTAATTTATGAATCCACCATATGCAGGAGCCTTGACCACTTTTATGTGCGAAAACATAATAACGTGACCTTGTTTATGTGTAAAATACATACACTAGGGGCGGGAAACAAACTTAATTGGCCAGACACATTAACTATGCTTACATGTATATGCTAATACAATCCGCGTGCAATAAATTTATTATGATTTTAATTATTATTATAATTGTTCTTTCAAAATTTGTTAACTTCATGTAACTAATAATTTTGAAAGATTTTTTATTTCATGATGCGCATCGACTTGGCATCATGTCGCGGATCGCGGCATGCCTCGGTGGACAGATGCGAAGTTTCGCGGGGAAATCCGACTTGCCGCCGAATACTGACGCGGCTTCAACGACTGACGCAGCATCAACTTGTTTCACCTTGCCGCTGCGGATCGCGAAATACGTTTGTTCCGCTTTGGCTGTACTGTAGTTGAGATTGACCGTATTGTCAAAAGGGAGGTTCAGTATCAATTTGAAGTAAAACGGTGCAGAAATGAATAAGTTAATTTTAAATAACATACATAATGAGTTAAAATCTCTGACCCGCCAGCCCAAACCCTAATAAATTTTGACCCAGGGGTCAGATCAAAATTCCAAATAGTGCAGGGTCGCACATATGCTCATAGCTACCATGTGTGTAAGTTTCAAGGTTCTAGTGCTTATAGTGTAGGAGGACATATTGGCCAGGACGGACAGACAGACGGACGGACAGGCGGACGGTAGAGATAAGCACAACATCCCCATGCTTTTCAAAAAGCGTGGGGATAATGAAAAAAAAACAGAACGAAAATTTAGAGGTGCGCATGCTCCCATGCCTGGTTACTGTACTCGTAAAATTCAGGAATACGTGTTGAGTTATATACAACAGAAAAGTCATGCCGATGGATGGAAGAGTGCAAATCTATATATCCCTGTCTTAAGCCAATGAAAAAAGCGTTCATATATTTTCCATGATTGTTTTTAGCTCGACTATAATATATAAAATATATATAGTGGAGCTATCCTACTCACCCCGGCGTCAGCGTTAGCGTTAGCATCTGCGTTAACGTAAGCGTGCAAATGTTAAAGTTTTTGTACTACCCCAAATATTTTCATTGTGCCTTGACATATTGCTTTCATATTTGGCATACTTGTTAACCATCATGACCCCAACCTATAAACAAGAGCAGACAACTCTATCAAGCATTTTGTCATAATTATGGCCCCTTTTCCACTAAGAATATGCAGCAAATGTTTAAGTTTGCATACTACCCCGAATATTTTCAATGTCCCTTGACATATCGCTTTCATATTTTGCATACTTGTTTACCATCATGACCCCAATCTATAAACAAGAGCAGACAACTCTATCAAGCATTTTGTAATAATTATGGCCCCTTATCCACTAAGAATATGCAGCAAATGTTTAAGTTTGCATACTACCCCGAATATTTTCAATGTCCCTTGACATATCGCTGTCATATTTTGCATACTTGTTTACCATCATGACCCCAATCTATAAACAAGAGCAGACAACTCTATCAAGCATTTTGTAATAATTATGGCCCCTTATCCACTTAGAATATGCAGCAAATGTTTAAGTTTTCGTACTACCCCATTTATTTTCATTGTCCCTTGACATATTGCTTTCATATTTTGCATACTTGTTAAGTAACATCACCCCAACTTATAAACAAGAGCAGACCACTGTATCAAGCATTTTACATAATTATTGCCCCTTTTATACTTAGTATATGCATATTATTGATAAATCTATGTTAAAGTTTGCTGACTACCCAAAATATTTCCTATATCCTTTGACATATTGCTTTTATATGTTGCATACTTGTTTACCAACATGACCCCAACCTATAAATAAGAGCAGACCACTGTATCAAGCATTTTTACATAATTATGGCCTCTTTTACACTTAGATAATTGAACATTTTGCTTAATTTGCCATAACTTCTTTATTTATGATCACATTTTATTATTACTTTGACAAAAAAACACTTACCTAAATACCACAATGGATTCCACCCAAACAATTCCCCACTCCTCTACGCAGAATCCCTTCCCCCGCCCCATCCCCCCCCCCCCTATTTTTTGTTTAAAACACTGTATTATGTGAATTGGGAATAAGACATCAATTAGGGAATAAATTGTGTTTTATCAAAAGTGCATAAAATGCAGTTTTATATGTTGCATTTATCTAGTTTTACAAATTATAATTAAAACATATACTTGCATATATAATAGCATCATTTAAATTGATTTTACTTCAAAACTGGATTTTTTTATTAATAAAAAAAAAATCCTCATGAAATGAAACTGTGTCCATGCCGCGCAGTTTAAAAATACACTTTAAATGATACTAATTCAATCACTGTTAATGAAAAAGTCATGGAAAATTTTTATTAAGCTTAAATTATAGATAATATATTACAAAAATATATGTAGATTATGAAATGAATAGTTTTGTTTGAGAAAATCATCAAAATGATGTCCATTCCCAGTTTGATGTCTTATTCCCAATTCACATAATACAGTGTTTTAACATCATCTAATAAATTACCCCACCCCTCATTATACCCCCCTCTCACCCCTACCCCCCCCCCCCAATTTTTTTTTTAAAACATCATCTAATAAATTACCACACCCCACATTATACCCCCTTTTGGTTATAATTCATTTGAATATGAATATTATTTTCCAACTGTTTTTACTTTAGACATTGGTATGTGTATATTTGTGAAAAATGTGCAATCCACTCTGTTCAATATTAAGTACACGTTACTGTAAAAAAATATTTGTTATATAATCATGAACGTGTTTTGTGAGTTGGAATTCATTAACATTGGGAAATTAACATTTAAATGTGAAAATAGCTCATGAACAGCGATTGGCTCTTGCTTTGCTGCCATTTAACTATTTATTTTTCAAATAATGAGAAAAAAGTATTTCTTTTTTAAATTGTTGTTTTTCTTATTTTGTGTAGGATAAAGTAAGGTGAAAATATTACACATATAGCCCAATTTTTAAAAAAATCATTGACTCTAGGCTTGCTACTTTATGACATTTTAATATCACATATAAATAAACAATAGACCTTTCTCTTGGAGCCTCCTTATAAATATTTTACAATGGCGTCTTTTCTTGTCCACGAATAGATCAAGTGACAACAACAAATGCAAAATAATCACAATAGGTTAAATAACATTAAAACATATTGTGAGATAGTAGACCAGGTTGCAATTGCCATAAGCCGCTCATTACAGGCTATAGTCTTAGATTGTTTATACTAAGACTTTATTAATAAATAGAGGACTTCCTGTAAGAATGATTTGCGGGGTTATTTTGCTTTGCATCTGTCCTTTATCAGTTGGTCCGTAGACCAATTGTTTCCACATGATATCTAGGGTCGAATGCTTTGACTTACATCCATGCAACGTGTTTTATGTTTACATCGAGGAAGATTCAGATGTAAATCCATGTGAAGGTCCATAGGTCAAAGGTCACATAATCTTATATCATGAAATTATAGAGGTGTAGTAGTCAGTTTCAGTACCTGTATTACATATAACAATTGTTGAAGCAGATTATGATAAAACACTGTAGGAATATTGAACATGCTACATTTACCCAGGGTATTACCAGATGAAAATGGATAGTATAACAACGATCGTATAAACTTTAGCTTTATATTATCACTATTTTTCGATCAGATTTGTGTTGTTTTTATGTCCCCCACTTTAGTAGCGGGGGACATATTGTTTTTGCCCTGTCTGTTGGTCTGTTGGTTGGTCTGCGCCAACTTTAACATATGCAATAACTTTTGCAATATTGAAGATAGCAACTTGATATTTGGCATGCATATGTATCTCATGGAGCTGCACATTTTGAGTGGTGAAAGGTCAAGGTCATCCTTCAAGGTCAAAGGTCAAATATATGGGTCAAAATAGCTCATTTTATGTACACTGTTGCAGTATTTCAATATTCAAGATAGCAACTTGATATTTGGCATGCATGTGTATCTCATGGAGCTGCACATTTTGAGTGGTGAAAGGTCAAGGTCATCCTTCAAGGTCAGAGGTCAAATATATGTGGCCCAAATCGCTTATTTTATTAATACTTTTGCAATATTGAGTGGTGAAAGGTCAAGGTCATCCTAGGTCAAATATATGGGTCAAAATTGTTCATGTAATGTCACTTCTGCAATATTGAAGCTAGCAATTTTATATTTGAAATGCATGTGTATCTCATGGAGCTGCACATTTTTAGCGGTGAAGGGTCAAGGTCATCCTTCAAGGTCAAACGTCATATAGGGGGACATTGTGTTTCACAAACGCATCTTGTTTTTAAATTGGAGAATATGTTTTTGTCAACTACAGGAAGATAAAATAGTAAAAAATGCGATATTTTATTATTATTAATGGAAAAAGGGAGGACATAATAGGATACAAAGAGTTTTATGTGTGTTTTTGATAAAGATCAAGTTTATCATGCTCGACTCAAACCATGGTAGCACTCGGCAAGTCTCGTGCTACCATGGTTCTATGCCTTGCATGATAAACTTGATCTTTATCCAAAACTCACATAATATTCTCTCTATGTATTACAGTACTGCCATTATTAAATTTTTTAGTCATTTAATTTGAATCCACTTATGACAGGTGTTTGTGAACACTGTATTGATTTTCATTGCTGGCTTATTTTAAAATGTTTGAGAATAGATATTAATTATAAGTCATGCCTGCTTTGTGTGGGGTGGGAGAGCATCAATGATCTTTTCTTGCATGTGTTTAATGGATAGTGTGGTCAAGGTTTGCAATATTAAAAGTGAAAACAATGTAAACAACTAAAAATGTGTTCTTACTATTGAAAGAAATATGATTGTTTGGTTAAATGGACATAACTCTTCTATGTTAAAAGAAATTTCACATGGTGGGTAATACTTTTAGAATATTTCATCCCACTATCAGCTGTACTCTTTGAGTAAATCACAACACAATTTTATATGTGATTTATTTACTAAACAGTGGCCATAACTCTGGGTATGTTGAAAAAAGGCATACCAAAATTTGCAGGTCCTCAAAATTACATTATGATAACTATTTATGCAAAGTGTCAGTCATCTAGTAGCAATACTGTTTAATGTTCACTAGACACACATTTTAAAATTCATTTTTTTATAATGATTAAATTATTTCTACAATCATAATGAAAAAAACAGAATCAAAATAAAGAGGTGCACAAGTTCACATGCCTGTTTACTGTACTCGTTAAGTTGCAAGAATACATGTTGAGTTATATACGACTGAAAAGTCACGCGGATGGAAAGACAGGGAAAAGGGCAAATCTGTATACTCTCATATTAAGCCTAAGAAAAGAGTTCTTTTTTCATGTTTGTTTTATTTTAAACTGTATACTTGTTTGAAGTATTACATAATATCGCTTACTTATTCCTAGGTATGTTCATGACATTGTATTATTTGGTCATTTCAGCCAGTGCAGTAAAGTGACTCCAATTAATGAGCTGACAAACACGCAGCCCACAGACCTACAGGGACTGTCAGTTGAGCTCGAAACTGTTCTGGGTGAAATCAAAAGCCTTCAGATCAGTCAGGAGGCCAGCGTTGAGTCATTGCAGAAAACATACAAGGAACATAGGGCAGATATGATCGAACAAATGCGTGGCAATGTAAACACTAATTTGGATAAGTGTGGTTATAATTGTGTGGGCACATCGGGAAAAATTGAGCAATATTTAAAAGATGACATGTGTAGGAGTGTTCTTTCTATCTTGAATGAATTTGACAATATTACTTTGAAGGAACTAAATGAGATGAAAGATGAAGTTATAAGCATTAAAGGGTCAGTTACAAGTTCTATTCATAAATGCACCAGTCTTCACAGTGACTTGTTACAATTACTTGAAATCGTTCAGAAAATTGGAGATAATAAGGAGCTCTGTCTTATAGCCAGCATAAAATGTAAACATATCATACAGCAGGCATTGACTCTGCTTGGAAAGTCAGGCAAGATGTTTAAGGTCCAGGGGAAGTCTGAGCACAATGTGAGAATAACAAGTGATTCAAACACATGCTGGATCACAGCTATATGTGCTCTCCCAGATGGGCAGGTCCTGGTTGCAGACTTCAATAATAATAAAGTCAAGCTGCTGAACCAGCAGTACCAGGTGGTGAGTCACTGGGATGTGAATGCTAGGCCATTTGACATTTGTTTGATCACACCCAGTGAGGTTGCAGTGGCTTTGAATAATGGCAACATACATGAGGTCCAGTTTATCACTGTCAACCAGGGAAAGCTTGTTTCTGGCAGGAAGTTTCAGTTACAACATGAATGTAGAGGTATTTGCCATCACCAAGGAGACCTTTTTGTCGCCTTTGGTCAAGAACTGTACAAATACACACTGAGTGGCAAACTGATCTGCAGACTCTATGAACATAGGTCATTCAAATATACAGGTAAGGATCATGGTAAATCCATCCTGATAACATTTGTATTATGTACAGGGATTTGTCTAGCCATTGTGGGAAAAGGAGTCTAGTCAAATTTTGTTATTAGCTCAGTTGTTTTTAGAGAAAACCCGAGGTATTGTCATAACCAACTCATCGTCCTTCGTAGGCGTCGTGCTAAAACTTTAACATTGGCTCTAAAATCAAAGTGCTTCCACCTACAACTTTGAAACTTCATACGTAGATGCACCTTGATGAGTTCTACACGCCACACCCATTTTTGGGTCACTAGGTCAAAGGTCAAGTTCATTGTGACCTCTTATATAAAACTTTAACATAGGCTCTAAAATCAAAGTGCTTCCACCTACAACTTTGAAACTTCATATGTAGATGCATCTTGATGAGTTCTACACGCCACACCCATTTTGGGGTCACTAGGTCAAAGGTCAAGGTCACTGTGACCTCTAATATAAAACTTCAACATAAACCTTAACATTCGCTCTTAAATCAAAGTGCTTCCACCTACAACTTTGAAACTTCAAATGTACATGCACCTTGATGATTTCTACATGCCACACCCATTTTTGGGTCACTAGGTCAAAGGTCACTGTGACCTTTAATATAAACTTTAATATAGGCTCTAAAATCAAAGTGCTGTTACCTACAACTTTAAAACTTCATATCAGCGATTTTCCTCCTTCTTTATAAAGTACCGGTAAACGGCACTTTCCCAATTACGAAAAAAATACAAATTTCCCAATTGCTGTCCTTAAATTCCCAATTTAAGGTAAAAAAAATAAAAAAATAAAAAAATTATTTAGTTAGTTTCCCTTTGCAGCTCTATAGCTTGAACCTAGGTTTATATAATATTGACAGCTTGAAAACACTTGGTTATCAATTTTAAAGTATTTGGGAGCAAAAAATCAAATACACCAATTTCCCAATTTGAGGTTTTCACGACTCGATTTTTCCCAATTTTGAGGTTTTCACGACTCGATTTTTCCCAATTGGACCGGTACGGGTACTTTTCCCAATTGGACAAGGAAAATCGCTGCATATGTAGATGAACTTTGATGAGTTCTACATGCCACACCAAATGTTGGGTCACTAGGTCAAAGGTCAAGGTCACTGTGACCTCTAAAAAAAAAATCTGACAAACTTTTGCAGCCGAGCGTTGGCACCTGTTATGCTGTGCTCTTGTTTTAAATCCATACAATGATGAATATGGAAATTTTTATCGACTTAATGAACCGAATTAGGATTTATTTTTTTTATCAACAAATAATGACCCATAAGGCCTTTATCTTGTGTTTTTTTAAATCATATAAATTATAGTTATATACTTTGTGAGATGAAAATAAAATAAAATTCAGATGTCATAGCAGAAAACCCGCTGATGTATTATAAAATATTTGTTCTATAATTCATATGTGCCCTTGAATGCTACAGTACATTGTAGCCAAAACAAGATTCAGAAATATTGATTTATAAATATGAGTAATGAAGTATTTTGACTGTCACTACATGGCATGTCTATAAATAGAAACTGAGTTCCTGGGAAAGAGACACTTTCTGACCCTGTCTTAATTTTGTGGTTTTTAAATGATTGTACATGTACAATATGTTTGTTAAATTGAATAATTTCATAACGCCTTATAGCATAGGTACTCTTGTGGTTGTATTCTTTATGAAGTGTTCAAATGTATGTATTAATTTCATTGTAATTATAGTAGTATGTTCATTTAAACATTTTGCTGTTGAAATTGGTTTTGTATCTAACTAGCTAGAAAAGTGTCAATAACTGTTGTCTTGAATATTATTTTTCCTGTTATAAACACTTGAAAAACACAAATAACGTTGTAACACAGCACATGAATTATGTCTGCTTTGGTCAATTTCACTAATTTCAGTACATAGTTATCACATGTATACATGTGTGGGAAATCTATTCATGCTGCACATAGTAACATGGTATAAACATGTTGATTGAACTGAGCAATTGTTTCTGTATGTGTAATTTTTTCAATCGAATAGACTGTGTAATTTTGCTTCAATTCATATCTTACTCACCAGTCGCATTTCAACATGTCAAACGTTTACACAATAGCTCTGCTACTGAAGTTTATTGTCACACTTAACTATTGAATCATTGAAATGTATGCATATATTTTAGATGTGTAAAGGCCTCTTTATAGCAACATATGCGTAATACAATATCACTGCAGTATGTTTAATAAGATTATTTAACATTAACAGTAATTCAATATCTTGATGTTACTCTGTTTTGCAGTAATCAAGTGTGCTGTGAGTCCCACAGGAGACAGGCTGTACATCATCAGCAGGTACCAGGACAAGCTTCTCACCCTGGCCAGGGATGGCACACTCCTGGCTACATACACAGACCCAGCACTACGTGGCCCATATGGTCTACATGTGACCCCTGCAGGCCAAGTGCTGGTCTGTGGAGGCTGGCCCCACACTGTACTACAGGTGGGCTGGGAGGGGCAGAGTAAGCTGGCTAATCTTGCTACTGAGGAGGATGGAGTGTGGTACCCATGGTCAGTCTGTTACAGCAGCACAACATCATCCATCATTGTGGGACTGTGGAATAGCGACACAATCCTGGTGTTCAGAGTGGAATAGTGTGAACATGTATGTATGAGTTGTTGTAATTAGTGATTAGTATTTCAATGACAATGTGTTGTTTAGCATACGAACATAGTAGTGTGTGATGTTACAATACAACATTAAGTGTGTAGTTAAAGATACAAATGATTTATGTGCACATATTGTTATCTGATTATACAATGTGAGGGTTTTTGTGAGAACATTAGATCTAATGCATATTATGTTATGTTGTCATAACATTTGTGTCATTATGGTCCTAACATTCAGTTCTTGTAAACTGCGCATGAAAAAACAAAGCATTTCAACTGAAAATTTCATATTTGTAAATAGATGCACTTGTACATAGCAACTGAGGCTATTTTTAGACTTTCATTTCTATAAACACCATGCCATGTAAGAAATGTATATGGATGAATATTTTTTAAATAAAATATGAAATTGTTTAAGTAATCTTTGGAGGAGTATATATTGATATTTTACGCAATGTTTACAGAAAGGTAACACTTGATGTGAGATTTATTAATTTGCCATATTTTATGCTGTTGAACATTTGTTATTGATTTTCATTACATTTATATAAATTTGTGTGAGTCCTAAATATACATACAAGAAAAACATCAAGCTATTATGCTGCTACAGTCGCTGCTGAGTCAGGACAAGGATGCTGAGGATGTGGTGGACAAGGATGACCTGAATACACAGAAGGTAACAAAGACGTTTTAATTATCAGGCCTTTTCATGGCCAATTTGGGAAAAAATGCAATTTTGGGATTTTTATTTTTTCGTGCGAAAAGTCCATTGATTTCAGAAAAACAAATTTAATATAACTATTTCTAATACTTAAAATTAAAAGAATAAAATCATATTATGCTAGTAATATACTTTTTTTTTAGATCTTATTGAAATATAATTGAGACATATTAATCATAAGGCACTTATTATGCCCCCCTTTTGAAGAAGAGGGGGTATATTGTTTTGCACATGTCGGCCTGTCAGTCTGTCGGTCCTTCTGTCCGTCAACCAGATAGTGTCCTGATGATAACTAAAGAACGCTAAGGCCTAGGATCATGAAACTTCATAGGTACATTGATCACGACTGGCAAATGACCCCTATTGATTTTCAGGTCACTAGGTCAAAGGTCAAGGTCACAGTGACTCGAAATAGTCAAATGGTTTCCGGATGATAACTACAGAATGCTTAAGCCTAGTAGGATCATGAAACTTGATAGGTATACTGATCATGACTGGCAGATGACCCCTATTGATTTTCAGGTCACTAGGTCAAAGGTCAAGGTCACAGTGACTCGAAATAGTAAAATGGTTTCCGGATGTTCACTCAAGCATGCTTACACCTAAGATTATGAAACTTCATAGGTACATTGATTATGACTGGCAGATGACTCCTTTAAATTTTCAGGTCACTAGGTGAAAGGTCAAGGTCTCAGTGACTTGAAACAGTAAAATGGTTTCCTGATGTTAACTCAAGAATAATTTGGCCTAGGATCTTGAAACTTCATAGGTATATTGATCATGACTGGCAGATGACCCCTAATGATTTTCAGGTCACTAGGTCAAAGGTCAAGGTCAAAGTGACTCAAAATAGTAAAATGGTTTTTGGATGATAACTCAAGAACACTTATGCCTAGGATCATGAAACTTCATAGGTACATTGACTTTCAGCTCACTAGGTTAAAGGTCAAGGTCATGGTGACTTGGACACAGTAAAATGGTTTCCGGATGATAACTCAAGACTGCTTACTCCTAGGATCATGAAACTTCATAGGTACATTGATCATGACTGGCAAATGATCCCTATTGATTTTCAGGTCACTAGGTCAAAGGTCAAGGTCACAGTGACAAAAAACGTATTAACACCATGGCTGCCACTACAACTGACAGCCCATATTTGGGGCATGCATGTTTTACAAACAGCCCTTGTTAAGGAAAGAAAAACGCTTTGCGTATGGGTCCGTTTCACATACCCATAAATATGCCAGGAAAAGACCTGCTTATGTATTCCCTATGTATTAAGAATGCAAAAAAGATGAGGTGGAAAAGAAAAGTATGAATTTACTTAAGATAAAATATCCTCTTTACTTGTTTGTAAAGTGTAAACTCATATATATATTCATCCGAAATTTCGTGGTCAAAAAAGACTTTTACGGACACATTAGTTTATTTTGTGGATTTCTCAGTTCAGAAAAATAAATGATGAATTTGTGTCAGTTACTTTTCTGTGTGTGATAAACTTGTGGATCAGTGAACCCTTAAAATCAACCAAAATAATGTCCCTCAAATAATAATGGTTTACAGTGTAACCTGTGTATTAAGAATGTTAAAGATGACATTGACAAGAATGATATGATTTAACAAAACATAAAATGGCGTCTTTTATTGTGTATATCATGTTTACAGCAGGACTTGTTTTACTTGAGGATCAATAACTCAAACCCTTCTTCAGCTCGATGCTTTCCAACTTATCAAACAGGAACCTCAGTTACACAACACCCGGAGAATTTCTGTCATCCTCATAAGGCCTTGAGGTTTTATAAAGTTGTGAGATATTTAATAAAGCTTATAAATATGATTCCATGGAATGTATTTGTTCTCAATAAGAAGGACCCTGGCCTTATTCCCAGAACAGTGTAATAAGGCTTTAGAGTTAGTTTTCATGCATGCAATGGCAACAATGTAAGGTTGCATGGGAAAACAAGACTTAATGCATGTGTGTAAAGTGTTGTCCCAGATTAGCCTGTGCAGTTTGCATATTCCATATTGGTTCGCTCAACGTTACAGCTACTGCACAGCAAAGAAGACAACTGTCTGGTGAAAGGCTGGCCATATTACAGTCCAGTGATGTCGGGGGACAGGGCATTCCATGGCTGGGGATTGCATTTTAGCATTTTAATTTTAAAGCGGCGCAATAGGGGGCATTCTGTTTCTGACAAACACATCTCATGTTTAGATCTTATCGAAATATGATTGAGATATAATTATCCTGAGGATATTATTTTTTTTAAATAAACGCTTTGGGTGTGGGTCCGTTGAACAGACCCATAACTTGGCAAGGAAAATGTATGCATGTGTATTTCCTGTTTATTTAGAATGCAAAAAAAAGATGAGGTGGAAAAGAACAGTATGTAGTTTCATTAATTGTCTTCCATGCATTTAGGGAATTTTTTTAATATAGGAAGTCTCTTCTAAACGAAATTCCGTCTAGCGGAGTAGCCTGTGTGGCTGTATGGGCTCATCTGGGAAGACACTTTACGCAATATTAATAATAAATTACTGTTTTCTCAAAAGGAGGCTCAAAGCAATTCCACCTACAGTCTGTCACAAAGTTTAACAAGATGAGCCTCATTCTGGGAAAGGAGTGCTTAATGCATTCAAAGTGTCATCCACACATTAGCCTGTTTATTGCACACACAGACTAATCATAGAGGATACTTTCTAATTTTGTATCTTTACATCATGTCATTCTTAAAAAAAAAAAAAAAATGAATTAATACATATCGTGCTGTTTTATTTTTATCGTGCTGTTTTATTTTTCGGTGATGTGTATAAAATGCTTATAATTGCTTTGATTCTTAGCGTTATTCCTTACATATGATAATTTTTTGATTGTATATTTAACTATTTTAAAATATTGATGACTTAAAAATATGACGTATATATTTTCTGTTTTTACTAATTCAACAAATTATTGCAAAGTTATGTTAGTAAACATACATCTATTTGAAATCAGTTCGATCAAATTCCAGATGGGTCTAACTTTTGTCGTCTGTCCCAGCGAGGTTTAGTTATTGGTTTTCGCCTGTATTGAGCAAGGAATACACCTCTCTAAAAAAGATTTAAAATTATTGTTCTAAATGAACAATTGTGTATCAAAATTAAAAAATAAATACAATAAAGCTTTTCAAACACTTTACTAAAAAAATGTTGAAAAAAAACTCTAAATTCATTATTATTTGTTGGAAATTAATTAATGTTCATTTGGTGTGTTTACTAATCCACTAAATAAACTCAAACACATAACAAAATGACCCGGGGCTAATTCGTGTTATTACAAAATCAGGAATCCACAAATTTACGTGTCCATGAACAAGTATTTTTTTATAACCTGGAGGTGCCAACAAATATAAATCATTATCCAGTATCAGGGGGTAAACATTCCAGTCTCCATCTTGAATTGGTGACTAATATTTTGCTTTGTTTTATCTGTCAGGGCCTTTTTTGAAATAATAGTCTGTCAGAAAGGAGCCATGACTCAGGGCTATTTTTCCTTCTTAGGGAATGGCATTTTTCATGAATTTCTGAATTTCGTGACTCAAATTTTCACAATTTAAAGAAGTTTGCAACTGAAATTTTCACAATGTACTCTTTTTCGCAATTTAAAAAAAATTCAAGACCGAAGGATGACACAAAAATGACTCAAAACAAGCCCTGTGATTTGATTTGTGTTTGTGGATGTTTTGGGTATATTTTTTCTGAAACTTTAATTTCCCATAAACATATCAAACAAAGTTAATGTTGCAATTTACTTTCAAAAAAAGATCGTGTCTTGGTATTGGTAAATGTGAAATTTTCTATGTTTGGGCGTCATCAAAGTACGAACGAACTAGTTTTGTCAGGAGGTAGTCATTAAGGGCAAGTAGTCTATAACATAATTTTACTCCCAGGTGTATATGAACAGCCATTTATTTCCCTTTTTTATGTCCCCCACTATAGTAGTGGGGGACATATTGTTTTTGCCCTGTCTGTTGGTTGGTCTGTTGGTTTGCGCCAACTTTAACATTTGCAATAACTTTTAGAATATTGAAGATAGCAACTTGATATTTGGCATGCATATGTATCTCATGGAGCTGCAAATTTTGAGTTGTGAAAGGTCAAGGTCATCCTTCAAGGTCAAAGGTCAAATATATGGGTCAAAATCGCTCATTTAATGTACACTTTTGCAGTATTTCAATATTGAAGATAGCAACTTGATATTTGGCATGCATGTGTATCTCATGGAGCTGCACATTTTGAGTGGTGAAAGGTCAAGGTCATTCTTCAAGGTCAGATGTCAAATATATGTGACCAAAATCGCTCATTTTATGATTACTTTTGCAATATTGAAGATAGCAACTTGATATTTGGCATGCATGTGTATATCATGGAGCTGCACATTTTGAATGGTGAAAGGTCAAGGTTATCCTTTAAGGTCAGAGGTCAAATATATGTGGCCCAAATCACTGATTTTATGAATACTTATGCAATATTGAAGATAGCAATTTGATATTTGGCATGCATGTGTATCTCATGGAGCTGCACATTTTGAATGGTGAAAGGTCAAGGTCATCCTTCAAGGTCAAATATATGGGTCAAAATCGCTCATGTAATGTCACTTCTGCACTATTGAAGCTAGCAATTTTATATTTGAAATGCATGTGCATCTCATGGAGCTTCACATTTTGAGTGGTGAACGGTCAAGGTCAAGGTCATCCTTCAAGTTCAAACGTCATATAGGGGGACATTGTGTTTCACAAACACATCTTGTTTAAAGCACTCATAATAGACACTTCTGTATTTGCAAGTGGAATTATAAAATGAGCACTTACACTTAACATTGCCACAAAAACGCATGTAAAATAATATTTTGATGGGTTTTTACAATTAAGTTCCGTGCAATTAAAAAGACCCATCATTCTCAATTTGAATATTTTATGCTAGGAATTTGCAAAAAATGCTGGTGTATTACTAACTTACATGTACAAGTTCAAAATACTGACATAGCCAAAATATATCATATTGGTCCCCTTAATGTTACAGCAATTGCTGAGCACAGCGGAAGACTGTTTAATGAAAGGCTCAGCCGTATCAAAGTCCAGCAATGTGCGGGGACGCGGCCTATCCATATCCATATATTACATCATTTTAGCTGTCACTAACAAGGGAGATAACTGTAGATCTGCACCAGCAGTGAGTTCTTCCTCTTAAGTTGCTTTTTAATTATTTTAGCTGACACTAACAAGGAAGATAATAAAAAATCTGCACCAGTAGTGAGATTTTGCCTTTAAGTTGCTGTTTAATCAATGACACTAAGAAGGGAGAGAATTGAAGATCTGTATCAGCAGTGAGCTGTAGCCCTTTAAGTTGTTTGTTTAAATATGTCTAACAACTTTATTACATGTTGATTTACTTTGGAACTGTTTTCTAGTGTGAATTTTAACAGATTTTAACAATCAAATATCTGTAAAGGCATGGTAAAATATTAGGTGTGTGTTTTTTGCAACTTTGCAAAGACATTAATATTTAATTGTTTCCTCCCATTTATTGAAAAATATATTAACAGTAAAACATCTGTAAAGGCATTATAAAAGTAAAGAGATTAATATTATAATGAGTACAATTAGAAAAAATCATGCTATAAAGATAAATAAACTGTGCTGTGGGGAAATGGGGCTTAATGCATGTGCTTAACTTGTTGTCACATATTAGCCTGTGCAGTCAGTACAGGCTAATGAGGGACATCAATTTGCTCTTTAATGTGGTTTTGCTGGAAAGAAGTATCTTCTTTATTATAATAATCCAAAGTGTCCTCCCTGATTTGCTTATGTGTATTTTACATGCTACACATCCTAATATTGATGAGCTGCATATTGGCTTATGAAATTACATCTCTAAAAGTTAAGTAAGGATAATAATTATGAATTTACAGGTTAGTAAAGCTTTAGCCAACACGTGTTATGTCTTAATACACAATAGTTTAATTGTATTAACGTTCATGCTATTAACGTCAATGAACCAATAAAATGCCAGATTAGACATTCATGAGATAGACGTTTTGCTCTTGAAAACCTTTACATCCAAGAAGCAAAGTTTTTAGATAATGTAATATAAACATCTGTTATAGATTCATATCACCCACTGTGCCTTAACATCCAACCAAGAAGCAGAATTTTTTAAAGAATGTAATATAAACATTTGTAACAAGTTCATATCACCCACTGTGCTATTGTTGTTTTTAGGAGAGCACCAGCATTGATATGTAGTTAGCCCAGCAACAGCTCCAGTCCGGCCTGCAGGAGCTCCAGTCCAGGGCGACCCTTCTTCTCTCCTGACCCCAAGCTACTCCCCTAGACCTCCGGCCTCAAAGGGTCAGCAGTGTTTAACAATTCCGTTCTGCAGGAAATTCTGAGCACATCGAGATTTCATGTGCTGTTCTCAACTTCCGCTATGTCCGTGTCGAGTTTCCCACACTTGCATCTGAGTAGTTTTGTTTAGCTGGAGTGCCTGAGTGGGACGAGTGCTAAAGACACCAGGAGTTATAGCAGTAGTTTTGGTTACGCTAACAGTCAGTTCTCGATGTTGGACATCACGAAGAATGACCAGTTAAATAACGTGTTCCATTTTTTTATGGGACGAACAGAAATTCAGCAAAGAATTTGAGAAAATCAAGAAACAATTCAAGCCATAAATTCAACAGTGTTACCTTGCCAAGGGGAATACTTTTGATGTTGATAGTGCGGGCAACAGTAGCTGTGCGGACTTTCACGGTTTGTCCTTTCAGGGGAAAAAGTGTCCTAAGAGAATGCGCTTTTGACGCTAATGCTGACAGGCAGTAATGACTAGGTTGTGAACATACAGAACACGATACATCAATAGGGTGTGTTCTTCTGGCGCGAAATCCGCGAAATATTGGAAACACTCTGCTAAAAGCGAACACCTGCGTTTTGTTACGAGAACTTGAAACTCCGAGCCCAAAGGGCATCGTATTGATTCGAGGCTAAAGAAGGCCTTGAAATATGACAGCATTTTTGTTGTATGATCCAGTGCGCCATTCGACGCTCAACCGAAGTTAATCAGAGCTCAAACTCAATCCTTAACAATATCAGTGAGGCCAGCGTGTCATCTCAGCTTGTTGAGCTTCAGGTGAGACCTTACTGTTTTATGTATTTTGAAAATTGGGGCTGATATTTCAGTCCCATTCGTAATTTAAAAACGTCTATATTTCCCGTAATTACTGGCTAAAATTCTTAATTCAATATTTGTTTAAATAGGTTGAAACATTGAGTTCATTTCCTTATTCGGCTCTATAAGTTGAACCTTAATGCAATTAATGTTGATAGCTCTTGTTCTCAATGTTTAAATATTTGTTAACGATAAAACAATCCCAATTTAAATCAAAACAGCAGGATTTTTCCTAAATTTTCCTAATTTCAAATATTGTTTCATGTACAATAAACTCTGCACAGAGCTAGCCCCTGTTCTAGCACATTTAATAGTCTTTTATGAGAATAATTGGCTTGATTTGCAAATTTCACTAAGTGTTATTAATATTTTGAAGTTGTTGGTGTTCTAAACATATTTCACATAGAATTGGACATGATTATTATTTAAAATATGGCCGGGATGTTTGCAAAACAATTGCACTTTATTGCTTTCAGAAGTGAAACTTTAAGTCTTAAGTATGTCCTACAAAAACTTGGCTATATATTCGAGAAATCAACAAATATCAATACAGCGAATTAATTTAATCAGAAAATGCTATAATAACTAGTATAATGGCCCTGGTAGCCAGATAGAGTGGCGTAGGTTTCTCTCACCATAGATGTCCATCGTTTTTTGTATTTCTGTCTAACTCATATACAAAACATGTTTGATCAAGTACACATACACTTACAGTATTTAACTCACATCTATTGTTTTTGATGATATGTCATACAGTTGTATTGTTTTACTTTTGATGTTGTTCAGTCTCACATTCTTAGTTTTATACATATAAAGGTGTACAGTATCATGTTTTAAGTTTTATAATGACATATTTAAAGAGTATCACATTAAAAATTATATAGTATTACATGAATTTTAAAGTTGTTGATTCTCACATTTTGTTGTATAGTTGCACTTTTTAAGGAGTACAGTCTCACACTTTAATTTGCTAAAGTTATGCCTGTTTTTGTTTTTTGTTTAGATAAGTATTTTACCTTGCTACAAACTGTACTTTACCGTGTATTCTTCGCGGTTTTAAACAACAAAATTTTAATGTAAAGTTGGTGAAAGTAACTCATTGATTCAACGCTATTCTGAGTTCAAATTTGTGAAAAATTAATTGCGATATCCTGAATATCAATTATAGACGCAATGTTTGTCATTAAAAAAGGTGTGTAAAGTAAGTTTGTTTTAATATTCATTCGTCACTAAATACAATCTGGGTTTAGTTTGCTTTCCATTGCTTTTTCAGCAAACATGAGCCAACAAGACAAACATTATTGTACAATCCCGACCCCCTTTTGCAAAAATATTACAACTCTCTCAAGAAATTCAGCACGAAATCCTCTTGTGTCAGCCTTACATGCTTCCTATCAAGATATTTTCCCATGTTTGCTTCATCAACACTTCCAACAGCGGATCCTTGGTAATTTAGACTTCCGTTCCAGCGTGGATGGGGCTTAGCAATAAATTGATGCTGGGCAACGGCAAATTGTTCGGGGCGAGTCGCTCGAACGGAAACGATCTAACCCAACAGATAGCTTATAGTGATGTGTCCATTAATGTGACTGACCTCGATATGTTGCTTTTAAATAATGCGAACCTTACACCAGAAGAACAGTCTGCGAGCAATTAAGGCCATTTAACAACCGTTGTTGTCTGGAATTCACGGCTTTGGGTTGACGAATTTGGCGTCAGGACTTGCTCTATCTCTGTCTACGGCAGCAGCAGCAGAAACAACAAAAAAACAGGTAGTATTTGAGCGGTGCTCTGGGATACGGGTTTCAATGTATGTGCTTAAAGTGTCATCCCTGATTAGCCTGTGCAGACTGCACATACATTGAGTCATATTGCTTAAAGTGTCATCCCTGATTAGCCTGTGCAGACTGCACATACATTGAGTCCCATTAAAGTGTCATCCCTGATTAGCCTGTGCAGACTGCACATACATTGAGTCCTATTAAAGTGTCATCCCAGATTAGCCTGTGCAGACTGCGCACACATTGAGTCCCATTTTACCAGAATGAGGCTCATATAAGTGTATCAGTCTTCTTTCTGCCCGATTAAGGAAAAGTTCCTAGCATCAAATGGGAATTTTGGTGTTTTTAAATTTATCAAACTTGGTAAATAAAAAGCAAATAACGGTTGATATCATATCAGTTTAAATCACAGAAGGTCAGCGCACAGTGTTGTCTATTTTTCAGCCAAAGGTCAGCCCCTGAACCCAAAGTTTATCATTGTATAACAAAAATTGATATAATTAATGTAATTGTTTCATTCGTTTTAATTTGAGTAAAACAATTATTTAATGCCTTTAGTACATTAAACAATAATTTTCTTTATTTATTTTTAATATTTATTTAAGTGCCTGCATTTTGTTTTAAGAGCCAGTTCTTACAGAACTCTATTCAATCATAGATTGGTAACCAGCTGTACAACAGGCTCTCTTGCCAGCTGGGCCCAGACACCCAGGGACACTTCCTTCGCATGGGTGGTGGTGGGCGGCTCTCGGCGAAGGACTTTTGGGCAGTTCAACGTGTCCTACTCGCAGAGTGCAGCCAATCTAAACATGGGGCTCCACATTTTCCTGGTCAAGATTACCTTATCCAAATAGTAGATTGGTAGTGTAATTTACTTTGTATTATGTGCAGTTGTTTTACTCCAAATTTCAATTCAAATAGTTTGTGTGTGTTATATATTGATAATACTCTCTCATGGGTGCTAACTTAAAAAATCATCAGGTAATCGTAAATATTTGTATTGTTTTGTATTGCCTTGAAAGTGTGTAAGGGGGGGGCTTTAAGATTTATCCTTGTCAGTAATTCTATCTGTCCTTGCTTCCATCATTCCCTATGTCCAACCCACCTTTTTGTTGTTGAACTGCACTTAATAAATATTGGTTTCAGAGGGATGAAACATGTCAGAATCAAGTGTATAGTATATAGATGGCTATGTTTGTATCAAGTCTTTGGTGTATATCCCATTTGTATCAAAAGCCTACAAACATGATGTATTTCTTATAAATGTTTTACTTAAACAACATTGATTGACTTCCAATATAACTGATACAATATCAGAATGTTTTGAATAATTTGGTTTACATGGGACACATTTATGGAATGCGCTAAGATTTTTTAATCTGTTCGCAGAAGCCTTATCCTCAAAAGTTCAGGTCCAAAGAAAGATGGTGACCAACTGCAACTCAGCCACTTCATCTCAATAGGTAAGTTCTTGTGCCATTGCAAAAGGGGCCACTATGGCAAAGCATTCAGGAGACCCAGTCTCAATAGCCTAAGACGTTAGATGCAATAAAGCTTTAATAAGCAGGTTAAACCTAATTCAAACTTTGGTTTCTGCTCATCATTTAATTGACCAGTTTATCTTATTTCAATTTAGGAGTTCAGCGATAAACTCTTGTATCGAATATAGAAAGAAGAAGTTTCAATTTTAACCCTCAATATTGCATTTTAAATTGATCATAAAGAGCTATATTAACACTCAAAACAACAACACCAACAAACAATTTATCAGCAGGTACCAACATATTTGACTCTTTAACTCTTTACAAAATCAGGTCCCATACTAATTGTAATTATGATTCTTTTTTCTGCGTAGCTGTGTAATGTCACTTTTGAACTTAGGTGTCCTTTAGGTAATACATTAATAAAAATGCCCGCGGCTACCCATGAATGAATACACTTAATTTAGTCCATTGGCTGATTTGAGAATACCACCAGAACATTGGAAACACGGCGGTGTCTTTCTAACACAGTTTTACTGCGTGTTCAGCATGAAACAATTTTATCTCTTATGAAAAGGCATGATAGATAGAACAGTTTTACACTCAACTCTTCACATCAATACAGTTTGTGCGTAGATTCTACACCTTCGTCAGTTTGCGGTTAGTGTGTGTGAATGTCAGAGTTTTTATACAGGTCATTGCTGCGTTATATATAATAAAGACGCTATAGCGTGAACTAGCTGAACTGGAATTTTCTTAAGACCAGAAAGATGTTAAATGAAGATATCCAGCGATATAATTATGGTATGTCAATAATAGATTCTTTATGTGTTTTCAACAATACCATAATAAATATTATTTTTAATTAATTTAACAAGAATTATTCCACCATATTGACTAATGTATTAAGAATGAGCGCGATGATTCTCGATACTGTTTATACTCGAATCAAATAGCAATGCCCGACAAACCACTAAAACAGGTTTGTTTAAAGAACGCGCGTATAAATATTTAAAATATGTACGGATACTTCGCATGTGGCCGGTTGACTCAAATGTTTTAATTTCACTTCCATTATTCTTTTGGTTTTCTGTTTTGTATCTATAGGTTTATGACCAGCAAGATGTAATAATGTAAAATAAGCCGCAAAAACTCCACGTAACATCCCGTTCTGCGTGTGATGCAGCTAAGAACTGCACCGAAAAAGACATTCGCTATCCTTGATCTCATTCATTGAACTCTTTACCTTTCATAAACTCCAACCACAATCAACGCCGTATATCATTTTAAAAGATATTTCTTGTTTACCATTGATGCATAAGAGAGTTCAGTGATGTCTATAGCTTTGAATAAGATGAATTTTTCTGTTGTCGATATCTGTATATCAACTTTAATGACCAATTGTGACCTATCCACTATGTGATTATAGTTTTAATGGTAAACAAAGCACATGCCAGTAATAGTGTAAGTAGCTTTTCATTGATTGCATCAGGAATCGCCCATATGACTATTACACCCAGAACAATCCTAAATGTTACGTGTTGCAAATCAACACATTTAATGATCATTTTAGTTGATTTGAGCACGAAGTTCTCAAAGTGAGAAATTGTGATCACCTTATGTTAGGGATCATGCTGTGTGCTGCTTCAACTTATAGCTTGTTACCAATCTGGAAGCATGAGTTGTTATTGAATCTTGATGAAACTTGATCTGAAATCTGGACATTATCTAAGCCAATTTGCATCGTGTTAACATGCATCCTAAAACTAGGTCATCTATTCAAATAACAGAAAATCATGGTCGACACTCTAGAGTCTAGACGTCACGATTAAGATTCAATCTTGATGAAAGTTAGCCAGCGTTTGAATCAGGGCCACTTGTGTAAAAATAAACTTGGTGTCAAGGCTCAATAATGCTGAAATATGGTCAGAATGCTTTCTTGGCATTTGAATTAAACACCGCTAAATTCCCCCTTAACTTGATTTTGCTGAGAAGATTTATCTTTAAACGAAAAATGCAATAAAATCTTGGTTTTCCTAGCAAGGCTCATGTATTATAGAATTATTGTGGCAGCTGCATGTGGGCTGTTGGGCAGTGGCCTCACCTATAACCTCTGCTCTCTGTTTAAAGACAATTTCAATTGGATCTTCATGAAAGTTATCCATCATGTTTGTGGGCTTAATAAAAATGTTCTCGTCTAATGAAGACACATTGACCGTTCTGCAATGATTAATAAAAACCAGTCTTCTGGAGTAGTGTAGTTTTTTTCTTCATTTTTAGGTATACGAACTGTCTGTAAAATTGCGACTTGTCTTAGCATAAATGCGATTAGAATTTATTTAATTTTCCTATTTTTTTACAGCTCATACATTGCATAACTGTGTAATGCTTTGAATAGTGTATCGCACGTGTCTATTTTAATGTCAAATATTGACTTGCCTTCAAGGTAGGACATTGCAGTGAATAGAAGCATGACTTTCTGCTGATGCAACTAGATATTCACTTTGTTGATATTTGATTTCAAAGGACAACATGCCAGTGAACAAGGCACCCTTCCTAAACCCTCGCAGCCTGCGCTAAACGGGAACCTTAATATACATGAGATTCCATGCGGAATGTAAAATCTGTACCACTCTGATCTCCAGTAGCAGCCCCAGCCGTGGGAGGCCGATTCATGATGCACCTATGGCCTTAATTATCTCTGAACATCCCAACCTCACATGACCTGTAGGGCGGGGATGTATATAAATGATCATTAAATCCCACAAACCAAGGAGAGGTTATATTGGAGTCAATTTTATGTAAGTTGGTCAGTTAGAGGGGCGTTTCGTCTGAATTTTATGTAAATATATTTTTACCTCACCAAATCTACATTTCTAAAGGGAATAAGTTAAAACTTCAATCATGTGAACCCCATGAAGTCTAGATTGAGAGTTAGTGGTCATTTTGTGACAGAGCTCTAACTAAGTATTGGTCAAGTCACTGTCTTGCATAAAAATATTTTACGGTTTCTGTATCTCACCATACATGGGAATTCAGAGGTTGTTATTATTTGATTCAAGGGGGGGGGGGGGTAACTAAACGTGTGCCCACAGTTGCACAGAGCCGTGTGAGTATTTTTGTTTAAAAACAACCAAAGCATTATAGCCCTTGCATCAATTGTGATCTTAGATTTTAAATCAATGTACTATTGTAATATTAATAATCTTTCATTATACCAAATGTTCCAATATATATACCGGTATATAATTGTTTTCCAGTGGTTCGTGTTCAGTGTCAAGCAGTATCCTAGCAATCAAGTCAAGTCAGCGCAGCAGCAACAACAGATGCAGCAGCAGTCGTACGCAATACATCAACAACACTGGTGCATATGCATTAAACTATAAAGAAGTATGAATGCAAACATGTCTGTATAAATTTAGTTTATTCTCAACCATTTAATATTAACTTATTATATTTGATCAAAATATATGTAAGCATATTGATACATATAACTTTGCTTTGATTAAGTGTTCGTTTTATTTCACTCTGCCTCTTCTTGCCATGTTGAGGATGGCCCGCACATTGCCCCTGTACTGACCTGGGGGTTATTTGTATGGTCTAAGGGCTTGGATGGTCACTCATGGAAGTAAGAAAGTGTATGATTTTAAAGGGATATGTTCACAGATTTTGTATTTATTGTATGTTATTCCATGAACTGTACTATTTCCATTGTAATTCTATCTATTAAAATATATTGTAAATTCTTTAACCCATTTATTTAACATTGATCCATCGTTATCTGCAAATAAAGATCCATCTTTATCAGTTAAGAAAAGGACACTAACATAGGGCATCAGCAAGAACAACCAAGAACGTTTCCTTTTAATATTGTAAATCTTTCTCAGTTTGCAAAATGTATGCAGAAACATTGTTGCCTTGTTTGATTATAAAGGATTTGATTACAGAACAGGAATATATCTTTAAACATTTTCTGTAAAATATTGTTTTGTCATTTGCAGAAAGCAAGTTGACTACGTAATGTGCTATCAAAGTCTGAAAGGAGAAACACTTAAATAAAATTTAGGAAGCCAAGAAACCATGCACAAATTTCTAGCTGCTTACCTTCTTTGATAAGTAAGAGTTTAGTTTTAACCTGCGCATTATATATACATTTATTTGAATAAAGATTTATGTAATTGAAATAAGTGTTGGTTTCCATGCAAACATTTAAGATGTCATGTTATTCACTACAGTAAACATATCACAAAAATACTAATGTCTTAAGAATATCCACAAAACATGTGTTTGTCATAAATAATTAGACATATTAAAGTAATTGATAACGATTCGCACATAATGATAAGTTTTGTCCACCAGTTCATACTTTTAACATGAAGTTTGACGTTTTTAAGCGCATATTTCCATGATGTTATAATACTGTGGAATCACTTATTTAAAGGAGGTCTTATTTTTGCGCATCTACTATTTCTCCAATTAATGATCACCAGAATATTTACCAATTAGGTTTTCCGCATTATCAAGGTCTAGGGTAGAAAAAACAAAGTCAAGGGAAGTAATAAGCTTCAAATGGACATAGTTATCTGACCTGCCCACATATATGTTTTTGTTAAATAAATCAAAGCTGCGCAGTAGGCGGCATTGTGTTTCTGACAAACACATTGTGGTAAAAGGTCTAGGTCATTCTTTACGGTCTACGGTAAAAAATACAAATTTAAGGGAAGTAATAAGCTTTAAAAATGGAGATAATAATTCAATTTTGAACATAGCCACTTTATATATTTGGCATGCATGTGTATCTCAGGGAGCTGCACATTTCGAGAGGTCAATCACAGTCACGGTAGTGGCTTTTACTTATTTGCTACTAAAAATAGAGATTTGTTAGAGACAATTATTTTCAAGGAAGTAATTTATATAATTATAAATCTCATATTATATATTTCCTTACCAAGAATTGAAGTTTTTTTCACAGTTACTGTACAGATTTATTATTTTGATTATTTATAACTCACATGATTGATTTGTCAAAGTTTTTTTCTTAAATGATATAATAATAATTTCTTTGATGTTCATTACCCAGTACATACCTGTGGACTTATGTCCATAGATACATTATCAATTCTGGCTACGCGCCCCCCCCCCCCCCTGAATTTTAATTCAAAGTGACGCAGTAGGGGGCATTGTGTTTCTGACAAACACATCTCTTGTTGGGTCACTAGGTCAAGGTAACTGTGACCTCTTAAAAAAATAAATTGACAAGCTTTCGCAGCCAAGCGTTGGCATCCGCTATGCGGTGCTCTTGTTTCATTTGGCTTATGATTGACTTTATTTCCAGGAAAACCGGATAACAAAGCGTTGATTTTGTTCTCGATGCATTAGCAGTCACAGTACATGAACCGACAGTAGTCATCGTCTCGAGATTCTGGCCTCTGAACCATCAGTCTATGAACATAATGCAGAGCAATCTAGGGGTGAGTTTTCAAGTCATGTGTTTATTTTTGGTATGCCCACTAATTTAGAGATGTGTGGGTGCATGTAGATTCACCCTTGTCCATGGATTCATCAATTCAGCTGTCAGATTTTGTGTCTAGTGTAGCCTTGAAAAGTATTGCTTCTTGTGTGGTGAAACCAAATATATTTACCATAATGCAAACTTTCCTACTTGTGTATTTTGTTTCATAATTTCTTTGATAAAAATTGAGTTTTGAGACACAAGTAGAAAACCTTTGTCTTACTTCATACAAGTCATTTGAGTTTTCTCAGAAAAACTCTTGCCAAATGCATATTTTTGTGGCCATCATCTAGTAGGCCCTTCCTTATTGTTATTTATGATTAGGTAATATTTGTACGATAGCAAAAAGTATCTTTATAGAAAATTCGGGTACAGCCTAATATTGGCCGGGTGCCTTAAAGCGCATTTTTTGTACCCTGGGTATAGTGTGGTATACTTTAAGAGTACATGGAATACTCTTAAGTAGTACGCGAGCCGACAAGGACCAATCGAGCCATCATTCCCTCTATGGATTCAGATCATTCGAAACACCCTATGGAAGTTCTGTGCTTGTTCTTTATTTCCTTTAGTTTCAACAATAGAAGGAAAAACTGTATTACATCTTTCTTTTTTCAGAAGCCAATTGACGAAATCAAACTGACCAATCAGCAACAAAGCCTGTTGCAGCAGTTGTTACCATATTGACCCCAGTCAAATCATGGAAGCTTAATTAGACATAAATACTGTTTAAGATGTGCCAGTCTCTACAGACCTCGTGGTCTGTTAAGCACTTACTCTGACAGGTCTCATCTCTGGATTTTGTGACGGGTGGAAAATGAATAACCTTGTTCATATTGAAATGGCAGAATGAAAAAGCACAACAACTCACGCGAAAAGCCATATATTAATTTGCCAGTCATGGTTTATTGGAAGAAAAACAATCTGTCATGTATTATGGAAACTCTGATGCTGTGAGTCATTAACAATTGATGAGATGTGTTAAATGTAGTTAAGTGTAATGAGATTAAGGTAACTTGATAAAGGCGTGTATGTTAAGTATTATTTTAAGCACACATATTGCACGTCTATATAATTATTTGTATTACGAAACTTGCATCTGATAACGTTATATGCATGGAAAATAAATTTTACTTCAGACATTCTTTCATACATTGAGCTTGTGATAATTCAAAGCTGTTTAAATGGTGCTGGTAACTTGGACGCAATCACAAAATATGTATTGGATTCGGTTCATGTAACTTGTAATGCTGGTAACTTGGACGCAATCACAAAATATGTATTGGATTCTGTTCATGTAATAAGCATGTTTCAGTTTTCTGTTTTTACATGCAATATAGAAATGCTAGCTAAAATAACTGTGCAGAAAGGTTGAGAGTTTGAGGCTTCCTATTTGATCTGTCTGTCTTTTTCTATACAATAATCTTATTAAGTTTGCTCATTTGGGTCCGTATTTTATCAAGAATCTTGTTAAGTATGGCAGTATTTGAAATGAATATAAATTGAATGTAGACAACATTATTTAATCTTTCAATTGTCAGTTCTGTATTTACTTCTTTAACTTTATTGATTTGAATGGAGATTGTTTGTTAAATTATAAGATAATTACTTGTTCTTTATTTGGAATGCTTTAATTGTTTTGAAACTGAGTATTTAAAAATAAATTTATTAAATAATTATGATAAGGTTCATGAATAAAAGCCAAAGTCGTGATTGTTATTGTCTATTTTTTGTTGTTATATACATTATTTACATGCTCATAAATGTTGACAATTGTGTTCGGACATAATATATGTTTTATGTCTTACATTTGTGTATATACACATTTTGAAGACCGGATTTTCATGCTCTCAATTCATTTACCGGTAGTAACTTTACCAAAAATAAATGTTTATCACTGTATGATGGTAAATTTTGCAACTGATATATAGAGCAACTTTAAAATAATTGTATGTTCGATGTAAATAACTCATATATTGTTTCCATTTTGATGAGATAAACTCTATGTTTTCACTCCTTTGTACACATCCTTTGTAAACGGTACATCTTGTAGATTTTTGGTAACCCAAACAATTTAGCCCCTGTTAAACATTTATACAGGATAACAGATTCTGAAATTTAGCAATAGGAACAGGTTGTTAGATGCAATGCTATTTAGTTTTCAAAGTTTACCAAGTATTTAAAACATTTGCTTAATTATGTTTTACATTCTAAAGAATAATTGATATCTCAAAACGTAAATCACTAAATTACAAATCAAGGGAGAGTTATGTAATATGCTTGCAATTGCTAAGAAGTGCAGTTGTTGTTTGTTTTTTTTCCGGTTAAAGCAATGTCATTTGCTTAAAAAAGTTGTCTCCCTTGTAAGAAAATTAATGTGTTCACATCTCAACATAACAAGTAAATTCATACAGTACATGTATTTAAAATTATTCACATGATATTCACCAATAAGTCTAATGGAATTTGTAGAATAAAATATAACATGTTATTATGACGATTATAAGTGAATGTTTGGCACAAAATGCCTCTTAATCTCTATATTTACAACTTCAGCAAATGTCTAAGACCAGATTCCTAAATGGTGTGGTTGTTGACATTAATATTAAATTTAGTTCATGAACCATAAATGTTTTGTTGTTGAACATATAAAAAAAGCTTTATGTATATTAATTTTATGTCATATTTCAAACATATCATATTGATACGATTGACAGAAAATAAACATTTTGCTTTAATGTGTATACATGAAGTGTATACATGAGTAACGATTGGTACCATTCAAGCATGTTAATAATGAACTATAGTTGTAGTACTAGATGCATTTTTAGCTCATCTATTTTTTGGAGAAAAAAAAATGAGCTATTGTCATCACCTTGGCATCGGCGTCCGGTTATGTTTTGTGTTTAGGTCCACTTTTCTCAGAAAGTATCAAAGCTATTGCATTCACACTTGGTACACTTACTTACTATCATGAGGGGACAGAACAGGCAAAGTGAGATAACTCTGGTGTGCATTTTTACAGAATTATGTGCCCTTTTTATACTTAGAAAATTTAAAATTTGGTTAAGTTTTGTGTTTAGGTCCATTATATTTGTTAAGTATCAAAGCTATTGCTTTCATACTTGCAACACTTACTAACTATTATAAGGGGACTGTGCAGGCAAAGTTATGTAACTCTGACTGGCATTTTGACAGAATTATGTGCCCTTTTTATACTTAGAAAATTGAAAATTTGGTTAAGTTTTGTGTTTAGGTCTACTTTATTCCTAAAGTATCAAAGCTATTGCTTTCATACTTGCAACACTTACTAACTATGTCAAGGGGACTGTGCAGGCAAAGTTGCATCACTCTAGTTGTCATTTTGACGGAATTATGGCCCTTTTTTGACTTAGTAACTTTGAATATATGGTTATATTTTGTGTTTCGATCCACTTTACTTCCAAAGTATCAAGCTTTGTATTGCTTTCAAACTTCAAATACTTTCATGCTATCATGCGGGTACTGTACCTGGCAAGTTGAATTTTACCTTGACCTTTAATTGACTATCAAGGTCAAATTATTAAATTTTGCTAAAATTACCATAACTTCTTTAGTTATGATTTTATTTAATTGATACTTTGACATAAGAACTCTTTCCTGACATACCAAAAAAGACTCTACCCAAACCATTCCCAAAGCCCCCCCCCCCCCCCTCCAACCCCAGAATCCAGAATCCCCCATCCAATTTTTTTTGTTTTTCATTCTTTTTTAAAGATCATCTCATAAATAAAACCATCACACTATACCCTCCACCGCCCCCCCCCCAATTTTTTTTTATTTGTTAAAAACAACACACAAAAAATATTTTATTTTTGAAATACCGTCCAACCATCCCACTCAAGAATACCCCCCCCCCCCCCTAAAAAAAAAACAACAACAAATTGTTTGTTTTCTTATTTTTTGAAGATAATGTAATAAATGACCACACCCCCACAATATACACCCCTCTCCACTCCACCCCTCCCTCCTTTGTGATTGAAGTATTGAGAGTCCCTTCACCTTTAAAAGAAAAATTGATGAGCGGTCTGCACCCGCAAGGCGGTGCTCTTGTTTTGATCATGTCTTAATTTGTTCGTCTACTCCAAATAAACATGTTGCATTTGTAAATAAAGCGTGTATAACCTCTTTGTACTGTCCCAAGGTCTGTTTTCAAATACTTGAGTACCTCATATTGAGCAGAGACTTACCAATTTATGGCATTATTTGTTATGCACATGTCTGACTTATATAAATATCTTCAAGTTCTGAGATTACTGTTCAGGGTATTTTAAAGGTAAAAGTTTAAATATTTCTATAGACTGTAACCTGGTGTCTGTTAAGTTAATTTTAATATTTCTATAGACTGTAACCTGGTGTCTGTTAAGTTAATTTTAATACATTTATAATGTCTAGCGTATTGAATGTGTAAGTGTCTTTATTCTCGCCCGCATGCATTGTTGCTGTATGCTTTGACAAAGCTTACTACACAACCTATGTGTTTGTTTATCATTTATAACTAGTGGTTTGTCCGCAGAGGTTACATAATACTATACTCACTTAATAAATCAACTTCATTTATTGATTTGATTTTGTATATATTCACTTCTCATGACTGAATCTGCAATAGGCCTTTGAATATGTGGTAAGAAAAACATTTTTTATTAAAGGTTAGAAACTTTATTATCAGATTTTGACAGATGGTGGTTAACATTTAACTGGAGAGTAGCCGGCAAAAAAATGGCTGTAAAACAGTGAAGTTTGATCCACTTTTAGTTATGTCTTATATATCACATTATCTATATTTTTTGTTAATTTGGATCATAATGATCTTTAAAAAATGGAATGATTATGAGGGTTTCCAAAATGATGCATTTATTTTATGTTAAAGTTATTGCTTTCAATTTTAATTTGTTATGGAAATATTTAAGTTTATGTGACTTACAGAGATATACATGTTTATGTAAGTGATGTGCTGTTTGATGATTTAAGAATTGTCTTGCACTCTGATTAAAGTAGATCGTCATTGATTCAAGTTCGAATACTGATGTACAGTTAAAGTGTGTTGTACTTTCAATAAAAAATACTATGTAAATATAGTTCAGTTATCCCTTGTTTACAAGATCACATTTTTATTGCTCATCGTTGGTGTTGGTGTTTGCATTCGGACACAATAATGCTTTCCTTATATGTTTATTATGTAGACCCGCTTTTACAAGACCACATTCTGACAAGCTTAAATGTATGTATATAATGTAGTTCCTCATTTACCAGACCACAATTTGATGTTCTTAAACGTGTTCAAAGCTTGACGAAATTTTTGTTGACATTTAGCCATTTACATTTATAATAACTGAACAACAAATGAATTGTCAGTGTAAATAAATAATTTATTGTTGTTCGATCAGTTAAAGTATTTCACTGTTTTCATTCACACTTTAAATTAATAACATAACAAGTTGTAAGGTACACACAATCTATTTCAACAAGGGAGACAATTTTGAATTTGTTTTTTAAGAATATAACATATCTTTATCGAGATAGAGAGAATGACAGTTTTGACAATTTTAACAATATTACATCACTCTCCGTTGACTTGTAATTGACTTATTTTCATTAACCAGTTTTAATTGTTCTTTCGATCATATACAATTTATCTTAAGATATTTTTACAAAACAAGTAAACACATTTTCAAGTAGTGTCTTAATTTGAATTGTATGAAATGAAAAGCAAGGCATATAACAAGGTATTTTAATTTAAAGTATGGTTTTCTCTTTCCCACAAGCACACACCAGTCATTTGATATACATCTGTACTATATGTAAGTTTAATATGATAAATTACACAAGCTTTGCATCTAAAAGATGGATAAAATGAAAATTATGTAAACATATGAATGAAAACAGTGAAATACTTTAACAAATTCAATTATAAAAAACAATAAGTTTACTTTTGTACACAAGTTGAATAAACTATTATACATTTTTTGTAGATGTCAACAAGTAAAGTACTTCAGTTAAGTGCTTAAATAAAAAATAAACGACACGTTGTTAACTAAAAAGTTATCAATTGTTTCGTCGGAAAAATACTGCAGAATATTTATGTCAGGTATACCAACAAAGAAAAACAAAATATTAACATTCTTTTTCTTAAAATAAAAAGAAACACCTTTAGTTTAAGAACAGATAATAATATTTTAAACTAGAAAGGTCTTTTAAATAGGTAAGGTTTCTCATGACGAAGTATATAATTAATTTGAAATACTGGAAATATAATTAACGTCGTGATGCATATATAGTACAATAAAGCAAAGTATTTTTTAACAAAACCCATATCATAAGATTTGTATATACTCACTTCATGTTGACGAAATGCTTATTCTTTTAGAAAAAATACCGTGTACAGTCAAATTAATTTTTGTTGATTTTCTTTACAATTTATTCAATGTATATACGTACTTATGTATAATACTATATATTTCGTATAACATTCAAAGTGCCATGTTTTAACACTTAATACCTGTCCTTTTATGTCGGTCATTCAGCCCATTTGAGCCGCATTCTGATAAAATGTGACTTAATGCATGTTGTCTAAGTGTTGTCCCAGATTGGCAGTCCGCACATGCTAATTTGGGACGACAGTTATCGCTTTAATAAAATTTTCGTTTTCAAGAACTATCTTTTTTAGCGAAATCAAGTTTCGGAAAGTGTCGTCGGTGATTACCGGCAGAATGTTAGGATTGCACGGGCTTATCTGGGACAACACTTTACGCAGATGCATTACATCCCTTTTTCCGAAAGCGCGGCTCATTTAAAAGTTGATAAAAATCAGAATGACGACAGTTGAATAAATTTTTCGTTTTCAAGAAGTATCTTTTTTAGCGAAATCAAGTTTCGGAAAGTGTCGCCGGTGATTACCGGCAGAATGTTAGGATTGCACGGGCTTATCTGGGACAACACTTTACGCACATGCATTACTACCCTTTTTCCGAAAGCGCGGCTCATTTAAAAGTTGATAAAAATCAGAATGACGACAGTTTCCTAAGCTATATCCTCATTAGAGATTGTATGTGGAACCAAATCATGTTAAGGCGATATATAAAACCAGAACCCTTTTTTCTGAGTTGTATTTACGTGGTCCAAATCTCCTTTTTCAATTATCAACGCAAAGACCAATAGCACTCCGCTGTTTTTAGTTTATATATTGTTTCCTTGAGAGAGATATGACGAACGCTAGGCCGACACCATTCCCACTGAGTCACTGCGAAATATAGGATCATGTTTAAGGACAGTTGGACAAAGATACAGAAATTAAAGACAGACCGGCTAGATACATTTAAATTTAGACATACGCATAGTTACTTCTGTTCTTATGTACTGATGTGTCAGTATCATATCAACAGTATTTTAAAGCACAAGTACACCGATCAAAAAATCCATTCGAAAAAACATAATTTCCGATTGATGGATATGACACTTAGTCACTGAAAATTCTTTCATTTTTAAGTAGTACATTTAGTTATGTTCGTGTTTATAAGAACTTGGTGCGAAACGAATATATATCCATTTATACGCAGGGTACAAACTCCGTGTACTTACTCGATCTACTTCAGAAGCGACATCAGCTGTCGCATTAATAGAAACAAGAAATATCAATAAACATCAGAAAAATGCTTATTGAGAGAGTTTACTAGAAACTTCGCAATTGGTAATTTTCGAGCCTTTTTAGCTCACCTGAGGACAATGTGCTTATGATGAGCTTTTGCGATCGTCTTTAGTCAGGCGTGCGTTGTGCAGCGTCAACATTTGCCTTGTTAACACTCTAAATGGTTCCGGTTCGTTGAAAAACATGACCGCAAGGGTCCGGGGCATTTTTCCTTATATGGCAAAAACTTGTTAGCACTCTAAAAGTTACAGTTATAGTTCACTTTTCATGATACTTGGTCACAACATTTGTTCTAATGCTATCTTGGGCTGCAAAGAACAGGTCAGTTCCTTTATGTCTTTGTGAGGTGAGCGAATGTGTGCCTTTCACGCCATCTTGTTGTTTGACCAGCACGTGTTTTAATGTTTTGAAAACGGTATCGTGTCCATTAGATGTGATTTCTGTAAAGTTTGTTTGAAGTCTGAATGGGCAGGGACTTTAACCCATTTATGGACTATCCAATCCTTTTAAATTGGATCAATGTTTTTCCAAAATTAGGGATGTCTAGTATATTTATTTCCATATTTAGAATATTGCTTACAGAAATTCCTTTAAGCAAACAGCGCAGACTGTGATGAGGCGTCGCATCATGCGGCGTCTCATCTGGGTCTACGCTGTTTGCCAAGCCTTTTTTCTAGACGCTGGCTTATGGGTTAATATATGAGTTTCGCTCCGAGTAAACAGGGCTTAAAGGGACCTGTTCACGTGTCGGTAAATTGACAATATTAAAACAAAATATTCAGATTCGCAAATTTTCATTGTAGTTCTCATAGTGTGAGGGAACAGAATTACTGAACATTTACCATGCTCTAAAATATCCGTTACATGCATCTTTTGGCGATTTAAAAATCTGCAAAATTATAAAGCGTTGCAACGCGAAACGATTTAATGATTTGGAGAGTTCTGTTGATGTCGTTATGTTTTGGGACACTACAAGGATTGCTTATATAAAGCATAAAATAAATCACAAATTGTATCAGAACGGATGGCCGAGTGGTCTAAGCGATAGACTTTTACTCCAGGGTTCAGTGGTTCAGATGAAAGTAACTTTTTCTTTTTTTTAATTGTATTCTTGTTTTTTTTTACTGGAGCTTTTTAGATCAAACGTTTACATTTTTATCAATGTAAAGCATTTAATGACAAACTTCAATACTTTTCAAATTCTGTGAAAAAGCCCGTTAAACGCATGTGCGTAATAAGTCATCACAGAGATTAGCCTGTGCAGTCCGCACATCCTATTGTTGGGCGATACTTTCCGCCTTTATGATATTTTTCTATATTAAATCGAGCCGCGCTCTGGGAAAAAGGGTCTAAATGCAAGTGCGCAAACTATCAGGGACGTCACTTTCCGTCGTAACTTGATTTTAGTTAAGATAATAAAATACTTATTTTCAACAAAAAATACTATAAACGCAGGAAGTGTCGTCCCTGGTATGGGTGACTGCACAGGCTTATCTGGGACGACACTTAACGCACATGCATGAAACCGCGTTTTCCCAGATCTAAGCTTAATTATATAATTTGAGAGCACCAGGGCAAATTGTGAGTTATATAGATATTGTGTTCTATCACTTTTTTTTATTAAGTTTGTAATTTAAATTGTCTACGATATTATATTTTCTATTCTTATTGTCTATACTTTGTAAAATTAAATAGGATTTATTTTAACATTCAATAAAAGAGGCAAAACGAAAGTTTGACTTAAAGAGCGCCGGTACGACGTCATTTATTAAATTCTGCTCTCAATTAAAACTTATATTAAATATTAAAGATATATGTTGTTGGTTATGTGGTAAATATTTTATCACTGGTATAAATACAATTTATACGAAAATTTCACACAATGGCGTCATGGCGGCCATCTTTCTCGACAGGAAATGACGTCATTATTTCTAATGACGAGGAAGTCACAAGCCTAACGTCCGATTTTGCTGTAAGAAGGGATATATATATACATATTTATATATATATATATAATATATACCTGAACTGGAAAACTATACATTAAGCGCATATTTTATGTCTAATCATATAAATAAATTATTCGGTCCCAAGCACAATCTAAAATGATATGGGCCGTGCTCTGTGAAAAAGGAGTTTAATAATTGTGCTTAAAGTTCCGTCCCAGATTAGCATGTGCAGTCCGCATAAGCTTTGCAGAGACTAACCTTTCCAGCTAAACTGGAATTTTGCTTAGAAGAGACTCTTTAAACGAAAATACATAATAGCGGAAAGTGGCGTCCCTAATTAGCCTGTGCGGACAGCATAGGCTAATCTGAGACGACACTTTACGCACATGCATTCAAGCCATTTTTCACAGAGCACGTCTCATATGTATTGTTCCAAAATGAGAGCTTACAATTCGCACTTGAAAAATGTCCATTTTAATTCAGCCGAAAGAAGGCATAAAGTAGTCGCATCGTTTCCCGTCAGAGTTTCCCGCTTCTTGTGCGGAACAGATATCTCAGAAAGTATTGACTGGATTCACATAACTCAGAAAGTATTGACTGGATTCACATAACTCAGAAAGTATTGACTGGATTCCCATAAAACAGACAGTATTGACTGGATTCACATAACTCAGACAGTACTGACTGGATTCACATAACTCAGACAGTATTGACTGGATTCACATAACTCAGACAGTATTGACTGGATTCACAGTACTCAGACAGTATTGACTGGATTCACAGTACTCAGACAGTATTCACTTGAGTCACATAACCCAGACAGTACTGACTGGATTCACATAACTCAGACAGTATTGACTGGATTCACAGTACTCAGACAGTATTGACTGGATTCACATAACTCAGACAGTATTGACTTGATTCACATAACCCAGCCAGTACTGACTGGATTCACATAACTCAGACAGTATTGACTGGATTCACAGTACTCAGACAGTATTGACTGGATTCAAATATAATTACTATATGAGCCTCTCTCAGTGAAAACTGGGTTTAATGCATGTCCGTTAAGTCCGCCTTTATGGATGTTTTCCTTTAAAGGAACTATCTTCCAAACGAAAATCCAGAGGCCGTCTGTGGTTAAAATGTTCAGACTGCTCAGACTTATCTTGGACAACAATTTTGTTTCGTGCCCACATACAAATGCACATGCATTAAACGCCGTTTTCCCAGAGAGTTATTAGACATGCACTAAATGTTCCAAATTTGGACGGTTTCTCCCGGCGCACTGACGGTCAAATTGGTCCAACATCGGTGAATGTAGTTTCCAATACGAATTATATTAATTAATCCACGTTGCATTAATGTTTTTGCATTAGTTAGTCCATGCTCAGTGAAAACATATTATCTCTTATATTTCTGATAATTTTTGTGAAATCAAAGTTCGTCGTTTTGTTTTGACAAAAGATAGGAGACATATAAAACTATCACTGGGTCTTTATGTCTGGGTCGGTGGTTTAAATTAATGGCCGGTTATGATTAGCATGCCGTACCAGAAGTACACTTTCTTTTTTTCTGTGCGTGATTGTATATGTTTGTTTTGCTGTTTTTTTTACTCGACGCTCAACGCTTGTCCGCCATTGTCTGCGGAAATTTGGTTTTGAGGTTCCGACACAAACATTCAATTTTGCGAACATAGTTCTATTTAAGTTTAATATAATTGATCACAAACATAATTTGCAAAACATATTAATATATAGTGCATGCTTGTACACATAAATGTCTCGTTTTCCTGTGTTGCGCGCAATTATGCAGATTTCAATATACATATTAACAAGGGAAAGCACTTCGCATTAATGACTTCGTAAGCACACTACGATAGCCTCTCTTACATCAAATGTTCGCTTTTTACAAACATAAATTAATAACGAAAAACCTGACAGAGGCCAATGTTTGCAAAACATCGTTGCAACTTCTTCAGATTATATAAATTGTTAAATGTCATTTTTTTAACAAAATGTTTTGAACAAAAACAATTACACAATTAGATAAAACATCAATAACACACACTGAAAACTCGACCCCAACTCGTCTTAACTACGACTCCAACACCAGTTGCCACCACAACTAACCCCATCACGTCCATCGACTCAACCACACCACCAACACAACGCAACTTCACCACCACCACCACTATAGCACCACCAATATAACCACAACAACCATCACCTACTCCACCCCTACCTGCCCAGAGCTAGAACCGGTACAAACTCAATTACCTCCCCCGCTTCTGATATCACCACAACAACTTCCACACTCCCACAACCACCACCGCATCTCAATAGTCACCACAACAACGTCAACCGCTATCGCAAAAAACCACCTCCACCATTATCACCCTCACTACCACCCCCCCCCCCCCACCACCAGCACAACCATCACCCCCTGTTCTTATTCAAACCTCCTCCAGCATCAATTTTACTCCTCCAGCATCAATTTTACCACCATAGCAACACCCACACCAACAACTACTTCGCGCTTTTGAGCATTGCCATAATAAAATGCATTTCTTACGAAATAAATAGTGTTTCCTTGGATTAAAACTGATGCTCTTTTCAAACGAGTTCATGGAATCTCTGAAACATTGGCCTTTTCACAGATTGTGGCATGTTACGAAGTTTGTCATTAAATGCTTTAACTTGATAAATGTAAACATTTGATATAAAATGCTCCAGTAAAAAAATCAATAATAAAATTTAAAAAAAGAAAAAAAAAGGTAACCGTTAGCAGGGCTCGAACCACTGACCCCTGGACTCCTGGAGTAAAAAGTCTGTGACTTAGACCACTCGGCCATCCTTCCTTATATACGATCAGATGTATTTTATGCTTTATATAAGCAATCCTTTTAGTTTCCCAAAATATAACGGCAACAACAGAGATCTCCAAATTATTAATTCGTTTCGCGTTGCAACGCTTTATAATTTTCGTCGCTTTAAATATTCAAAAGATGCATATAATGGCTATTTTAGAGCATAGTGAAGTTCAGTATTACTGTTTCCTTACAAATATCATAACTAAAACAAAACTTTGCGAATCTGAAACACCCAGGACAGAGGTTGACAAAGGTTTCCATGGAAACTGATAGCAACACTATAATAAGTGGTTCATGATTGACATGTGTCAATGTGCCCTCTTTAACATAATCGTCGACTTTGTCAACCAGCAACCGTCAAAAATCTCTGACAATTATTACGGAAAAGCGTGATTGAGAACTTTCATTGTTTTGTCAAAATTCAAACCCGACCGTCTTGATAAAGTTAAGATCGATTCTCCAGAAATTAAATTGGTGGCGGATCTACTTGCCGGAAACTCATGGCTGCAGCCTAGGCAGCGAACCGGAAACCCGTCACGTTTATAAGGGCTCCCGTCACGTTAATTAGGGCCCCCGTCACGTTAATTAGGGTTCCCGTCACATTAATTAGGGCACCCGTCACGTTAATTAGGGCTCCCATCACGTTAATAAGGGCTCCCGTCAAGTGAGCGGAAGCGAATTTTTATTTATTCGAGAAAACGAAACAATGTGTGTCCACAAATAAAGACAAAGAATTATTTCAACGAGTAAAAAACTCTGTCACCCGATCGAAAGTAAATGTTGAATTGGCAAATATTGTTCCTGATGGAACGATATACATGCAGAATAAAATCATGTTGTTATTGGTCAATAAACTAGAATATCACTTACCTTATTTTTTATTTATCAGACTTATTTAAAAATGTTTCTTTTAGTCTTGTGTTTGTAAGCATTCAAACATATTTTAGCATCTAATTTTTAAGGGGCCGTCCAACAGATTTTGGCATGTATTGAATCTTGTCATTAAATGTTTTAAATGCTTTATTTTGATAAATTTAATCATTTGAACTTAGAATATCCAGAAAAAAAAACAATTTAAAAAAAGGAAAAAAGTAACCCTCAACAGGGGTCGAACCACTGACCCCTGAAGTCCTGGAGTAAAAAAAACTCCCGCCTAGACCACTCGACCATTAACACTCGTGCTTAAAACGGTGAATTTTGTAGCTATATAAGCAATCCTCGTAGTTTCCACAAATATCGTTTCGCGTCGCACGCCGCTTTATCTGTTGGACCTCCCCTTTAAGGGCACTTGTTCACGGTTTTGTAAAATGAAGAAATTTTTGTCATGATTCAAAAAAGAACACATACATAATATTTAAACAAGCGAAAGAATATTGATGTGTTAGAAAACTGTTTAATATAGTGTTTCATTATACTCGTGATTCGAAAACGGCAAAATAAAGTAATAAATCGCTTGTAACGCTTTTACTCGGTTTATAATTCGGTAATGAATATAAAAGCCAGCGTATCTCAGTGGTAGCGTATTATCTTTTGCTTACACTGGGCTCGGATTCGAATTCCGGGACAGAAATATTTTATTTAATCTTTGTACTTGCTGTTGTAATAAGTTATGACTATTAAAAACAGTATGGTTTTCTAAGTACATGTTTAGTTATTGTTAACATATTACATGCCAATTTTCTAAAAGTTGTACTGTGTAACTCAAAACATTTTACCAACTGAACACGAACAAACCATATTCATTCAATTGAAAGATATTTCTCTGGCGGTCGTCCTCCCATGTGTCGATGTAGAAATCCCTCAACGGAATTCGCTGTTTGCTGCATCAATTATTCAAGACTCGTTCCGTACGTAATACCGAATAATTATCAGAATTAATATCACTGTCTTTAGGTCGACTGGACAGCTGACATATATAGAATATCCGTTATACACTAATTTAACCTTGGGACGGTTTTCTGTTAGGCTCTGTCGCAGAGACTAAAGTCCAGCGATTGTATTCAATCACGATGCAATTTAGCCTCTTTCTGGAAAAAACGGGGCTTTCTGCATGAACTTAAAGTTTCGTCGAAAATTAATCTGTGCAGTTCGCACATTCTTCCAATACTGGAATTTCACCCGATCCTGTTTTATTAGCTACTACTAGTAGAAACTTATTAGACTTTTTAGACTACTACTACTAATAATAAAAGATGCCTTTCCTACCGCGGTAAAATTTATTAGCTACTGCCAACACTAATAAAAGATGCTGTCGCTAAACGGTGCTTGTTCATTTGGCAGACAATGGTGTGCCACGTGTGAGGAATTATGCCGTTGATTTAAACATATTTTATTTCCAAAATAGTTACACAACTACAGAACATATATAGAAATACAACTGCTTTGAAAAAAGGGTAGGACCTAAAGTTCTAACAACATTATTGGTGGTCTTTCCCTGTTGTGTTATTTACATTGCATATATTCGTGACGATAGCGTGATTTTGTAAAGCTGTAAGTTACATGGTCAAGATTACATTTGTATTAAGAGAGCAAAATACAAGTGCGCAAGTAAAATACAAAAGAAAATCATGGTTTGTAAAGCATTGGAAATAAAACATACAGTACAACCTTGAGATTGTGAAGTCCTGTCCAGAAGAATAAACATAACTATGCGCTACAACAACATTATGAAAAACGCTTTGTCGTCTTAATAAATATCTGAACATTTTTAAATATGAAGCAGTTGGTGTCATTATCTAACATGTCATTACCAAAAAGCATTGTATTGCAATTTATTTGTTCAATTGCGTGTATGGTTTCAAAAAGAGTAGTACGTTGTTCAGAAAAGCGTGGACAAATAAAAAAGAAATGATACACTGATTCAACTTCTCCACATACGCATAAAGGTGAAGGTTCTAAGTGATTGATGAACAAGTGCAATTTCAAATCGCTACAGTTATTCCTTAGTCGAGCATGTAAAATGGACGATTTTCTATCACCAGTATGAAAATATAAAGGAGTTTCGACATTTGGGAGAAATAATTGTTTCAATTTAATTTTGAATCTTGATAGAGAATCTAACAGTCTTATGTCGCGAGGTAAGTTGTTCCATAGATCGATAGCCGACGGGATAAATGAGCGTGAGTAAAGTTCCGTCCTTCTAGTAACGATTACATAATCATTTGCGTTCCTCAGGTTCATAGCAGATTGTTGATAGACAGTTGCTGGTAGTAAATTTTGTAAGTAGTCTGGACATAAACCATTGTGAATTTTGTACATATGTATAAGTTTTAGATACTTCCTACGCTCGGCTAAACTATGCCAGTTGATTTCTGAATACAAGTTAGACAAAGAAACAGATTTTGTGAGACCTGTGACTATTCTTGCCGCTTCATTTTGTATTTTATTTAACATTTCTTTTTCGTAAAGAGCACATCCGTCCCAAACGACACATGCATACTCAAGTAGTGGTCGTAGGTGGGAAATATAAATTTGATTTAATGTTTTTCTTGAGACCGTGTATTTAATTTTTCGCATAATTCCAAGTATTTTCGATGACGATTTTACTATATTAGTGATATGCTCGTGCCATTTGCCGTTTGAACTGAGTGTAAGACCGAGGTGTTTGTGGTTTTCTACAAAATTGACCGGTACATTATTAAATAAAACTTGTGGTTGGGGAACAGCATGGTGTGATGAAAACAACATAGCCACGGTTTTATGTGGATTAAAATCTACAAGCCATTGTTTTGCCCAGTTACTTATAACTTGTAGGTCACGGTTCAGAACAATTTCAATGTTATATATATTTGAGGTAGTACATGAGAGGGAAGTGTCATCGGCAAAAAGGCGGGCAGTACATTGAAGGTGCTTGACTATGTCGTTTACATAAACAAGAAAAAATAATGGGCCTAGAACAGATCCCTGTGGAACACCGGCATTAAGCTCTAACGTTTGAGATATTGATGCTCCAACCACGACTTTTTGAGTGCGACTCCCTAGATAACTTTTTATCCAATTAAGTAAATTACCATCAAATCCATTTTGTTTAAGTTTGAAGAGTAGTCCTGTGTGCCAGACGCGGTCGAACGCTTTAGAAATATTACAGAAAACCATGCATGTGAGTTTCTTTTCATCAATACCTTTCGTTATTTGATCAAAAATGTCGATTAATTGAGCGACTGTGGAGTGACCTTTTAAGAAGCCCGACTGGTTGGAGTATATAAGTTTGTTAGCAAGAAGGTGGTTGTATAAATGTTTATAAACTATCCTCTCCATCAGCTTGCCTACGCAACTTAACAATGAGATAGGACGGTAGCTGGAAGGATTATTCGGTTCTCCCTTTTTAAATAGAGGCATTACAATCGCTTCTTTCCATTGGGCAGGATATGTACTTTCGTAAAGTGATTTGTTAAAGAGGATACACAAAGGCTTAGCAATAGAATTGCACGTTTTTTTAAGGACAATGTGACTTATAAGGTCACCACCGACGGCTTTATTGGTCATTAAGCATTTAATAACATCTATAATTTCCGATTCTGATATGGACAGGTTATATAATTTTGCGTTAGAGATATCTGAGAATTGTGGAAGAACACCGGTTGAGTCATTCAACGACGCAATAGAGGCAAAGTATCTGTTTACACAGTTTGACTTGTCGGTATCTGACAAATGTACAATAAGATTGCCGTCAGAGTCCGTTGACTGTAAAGGTGGTATCGAATTCGGATGAGAATTTGTTTTTATTAGTTGCTTTAGTGTTTTCCAATATTTTTTTGGATTTGAAGTATTTAGTTCATCAAGAGATGTTTCTAGGTTCGAATAAAACTGTTCTTTCGCATGTTTTATCATGTTATTAACCTTATTTCGAAATTGTTTATATTTGTTCCAGTTAGCAGAAGTAGGATTGTCTATGGATATGTGATTTTGTCTATCTCGTTTACGAGCCATTGTTCTAATAGAAGAATCATACCATGGTTTGTCATTAGGGCGCACTGTGACAAGTTTGTTTGGAATGCAAAGTTTCATCAGTTCGATAAGTTTGTTCGTAAACATAACAGTTGCTTCATTAACATTAGAATCATGGATAAATTCCCAGTTTGTACCTGTAATAAGATTGTTTAGTCGATCGAAATCGGCATATTTATACAACCAAATGTTTCGTTGAATCGGTTTGCTGTTTATTAAAGGAATTGAAACATGAATGGCAGTAGCATGATGGTCACTAACAGTTTGAGGGATAACTATTACTTCACTGTTCAAGCATGAAACGGTATCCGAGATCAATATCGGATCAATTAGTGTAGCAGTATTTGCGGTGACCCTTGTCGCTTGAGCGATAACGTTGTGCATATTATACAGGGAAACTGATTGAGAGAGGCGAGCATTGGGTTTAAATTGGTCTTCGTTTATGTCCCCAAGCATGATGACGTTCTTGTTTAAATCAAGCGCTTTATCAATCATGATTTCAAAATCATTCCAAAAAGTAACATCAGAATTAGGCGGCCGGTAAAAGCAACAAACCAGAGTATTGAAATTATGTAATTTAACTTCTAGCCAAACTGTGTGTAAACGGGGATTTTCGAGGTCGAGAATACGCCTCGATAATAATGATTGTTTTACATAAACAATTAGTCCGCTTGAATGACTCGAGAAATCCTTTCGAAATAATTCGTGATAAAAATCATCAATTAAGATCTGCTCGTCGGTGATAACCTCGGTTAGATGGGTTTCCGTAAAACACATTATGTCAAAATTAAGTAAATTATCTTTGATAAATTCAAGTTTGTTGCGCAACGATCTTATGTTAAGGTGAAGTAGATCCAAGGTACCGTTATAAGGGCCTGGATTAGGTTCGACATCACCGGACAGAAGTAAAATAAAACAAATAATATCAGCGCATACAACAATAATCGCACATGCTAACAACGAATTTAGGTATTTGTACGTTGTTAACTGCGATAATCTTTGAAGACTCAACAAAAATGTAATCAATACATAATTGAAATCATAATTGATAGTATACTTATGACGACAAATCCTTACACTTGAATTAAAAGTTCCAACAGCCATTCTGTATTGAGTAACGTCATTACCCATTGGGTAGTAATGTTAACAATACAGGGGTTTTAAACCAACCAGGCTGTAGAACAAGATAAGTTGGCAGCGACATAGCCTTAATAAATGAATTGGACAGGACTGAGAAAAAGCATAACAAACTAGAAAAATGGTAATTGGAAAGCAAAATGAGATGTTGAAAAATAAAATGAGCTTTGATAAACAACACAACATCATACGAGATAAATGAAAAAGCGGATGGTTGCAGCATAGTAGTGCTCAATATGTATGTTCAATACATTGGACATTTAGTAATAATATGGTGCTTTTAAGCTGAAGAGTTTCATAACAAGGTAAGTCACAACGAGTCATGAATTTGACAAGTCGACTAGCTGCAAGATAAATAGTTCGATTAGAATTACATCAGCAAAAGAAAAGTGCAAATAAATGACCTTTCAGAACGCGGTATTTTCGTTTAAAATTTAAATTGGTTCCATAATTACTAAGTCATTTGGACAAAAGCAATTTGGACACATTTGGATATCACACCAGGGAAGGTTAATCAATGAGTTTAATTTTAAATCATTCTAGATTCGGCTGTGGTTGTCACCCGTTTTGGATTATAATTATTTGCTAGAGTGCGAAGTGTTTACCAGTGAGCTGGCCATAATGCCAGTGACATACTGACATAAATTAAAGTAGACGCTACAAAATTTAATTGTTATGACAAAAGGAGTGATTGCGTAAAAATAACCCTAGGGTGTTAGCAAATACATCTCATTTAAATGGGAAACGTGAACAGCGTGACAATACTGTATAAAGCTTATTAGTACAAAGACAAGTAGGGTAAAACGTGCTCACTGCAGAAAAGACTTGCACGGATAGCAGGAAGAGTTTAAATAGTGAAAACATTGCGCATAATCAATTTGGTTTCACCATTTCCTGTGTAATCAATTAAGGTAAACTCTAAGTAATTATTTGTAATGACAAAAGGAGTGGTTGGGTAAAAATAATCTTACGGATGACAGCAAATATATCTCAATTCAAAAGGAAACGTGAACAGCGTGACAATACTATCTAAAGCTTAATAGTACAACAACATGTAGGGTAAAACGTGCTCACTGCAGAAAAAACGTGCAGGGATAGCGAGAAGAGTTTTGACATGTACAACACAGCACAAAGGCACATAAGCTACAAGTTTATGAAAGACAAAACAAAAGAAAATAACACTGCGTAGATGGCCATAATACTTATCAGACATGGAGTAAAATATCTGTGTTTGTAATTCAAGCATATATATATATATATATATATATATATATATATATATATATATATATATATATATATATATATATATATATATATATATATATATACATTCTTATTTCAAAAGAAAAAGAAAAAAAACTGCTCATATTCAATTTGGTCTTATCATTCCCTGTGTAATAAGCATACTAGTAAATTGTTAATGAAATAACGTCTTAGTAATAAGACTTTGCAATAAAAAAAGTATGGAATAGTACTAGCTAATTACTAATACCGCGACTCCAGGTCACGCTCACTGTCAATTCTGTGGATCTTGGAGTCTGCGTCTCTAACAAGGATGTTGCCATCGGACGACCAGGCCCCAATGAAAGTACCATTTTTCACGAGTTGTCTAGCTTTAAAAAGCATCGAACTTCGTCTACGCGTAAGGTCTTCGTTAATGAACGTGTTTGGGTACCCCTTGTCTTTTAGCAACGCGCGGGATCTGTAGACTTTCTGCCTTGCCCGGTAAGTGGCAAATTTAACGATGACATCACGCGGTTTCCGGGGGTTCGGCTTTCCAACTCTATGGGACCGGTCGATGTCGCCTAGGACGATATCACTGCCGACGGCTTTAACAATTTGTAACACAATCTCGTCAGTATTTTCCGATGGGAGTTCTTTAATACCCGAAATACGGATTGAGTTTCTTCGAGAGTATTGTTCTAGGTGGTCTGTTGTGGTCTCGAGTGAACATAACTTAGACTTTAGATCAGCGTTTTCTTTAGCGAGGTCCTCATTTGCCTTTTCTAGAGACTCCAATTTGCATGTTAGTTTTGAGAAAACACTGTTAGCAATTTGTTCCACCATTGACTCAATTTGTGTTTTAAACGTAGATACCAGGAGAGAAGATATTTGTGCCATTGATTCGTCTGATAGCACTATGTTTGGTATAGAACTTGTAGAGGAACCTGACGAGGCCTCAGTTGATGTATTGGGCGGTGACATAACTACTTCTGCGTATGAGGCGCGTTTATGGTCCGTAACTAATTCAGAGTCAGGTGAACTGAGGATACGTTTAGCTTGCCGTTGACGAACTGGTGTATCCAGTGGCATTTGACTGTTAACAGCAGTACTATTCGACTTAAATTGTGGAGCAGGATATACAAGTAGAATAGTTCTTATGCTAATTTACACAACCATACCTCTAGTGATCGAGTCCGCTTTATTCCAAATATATTGTACTAGTCCCAACTTTGTCACACTCAAAAACAAACACGCACTAAAGCAAGCACAGACACTTGGCACAGACAATAAACACAGTTTAGCACGTACACTTGCACGCACAATTGCCCATGATCAAGTTCAATATTAAGCAGCGTCATATATCTTCAGCAGAAGTAGACAGAGGTTATATGATTGCTTCAAATGACATTCAAATAACATTCACATTCACATTCAAATAACACACAATAAAGCTATAAAATTAACTCCATTATATCACACTAAGACTGCATCACCCGCAAATCACAGGTAATTACATTATCGGTTTTTTATCGAGAGCTTTGCAAAAACACGTCCGATCGCCACGGCGACTAGTACAGGTAATTAAATTTGCCTGCGCAGTGATAAGCATTTAAAAGCTATTGGAGTGGTTCGATTGCGCTTCAGCTTTACGTCAAGTCTTATCTGGCCGCAAATTATACCTTTCTGAAAGGCGCTTATACAGTCAATCGTCTGATAATGCTGACGTACCGGCGTTCGCGGAAGAAACGTGTCTGTGTTATTTTAATTATAGAATACAAATAATTATGGGATAATAAAGTGATCAGCCTAAATTAACTAAACATCATGCCAATGATCCGGAAGCTTCTATTAAAACTGTGTACAAGGGGAAAAGCCGGCGAACAGTAGGCCTACATGTCACCGAGAAGTGGGGCAGTAGGCAAAAGCTTGGAACGCAATCACAAGAACTTGCAGAAGTTCAGATTGAGAATGAGAAACCAGAAACAAACTTAATTGCTAACTGTACTACAAATAGCAGTTCAGTATCAGACGTAGATACTTCGGTTACAATTGGTAAGTAAACAACAACCTAATTGGTGCATTGATTGAGATTAATTCCAGCCTCCGTCCGGCTCTAGTCACATGTCAGCTGTCCTTGTTTTATGGGTGTGTGTGATCATATATATCTATTCACAAAGTAATGTTTCCAAAACCAATGATACAGTATTAAGGAAAGTTTAAAAATCTGAAGTTAATTATTATTCCAGACTGATATTTGGATCATTTTTTAGCTCAGCGTTTTTCGGAGAAAACCAGAGTTATTGTCATAGCCAGCTCGTTGTCCACCGTCTGACGTCCGCCGTCCGCGTCGTGCTAAAACCTTAGCATTTGCTCTAAAATCAAAGTGATTCCACCTACAACTTTGAAACTTCATATGTAGATGCACCTTGATGAGATCTACGTGCCACACCCATTTTGGGGGTCACTAGGTCAAAGGTCAATGTCACTGTAACCTTTTTAAAAAAAAAAAAATCTGACAAGCCTTCATTTATTCAAAACTGCACCCGTAGCCGAGTGTGGCACCCGTTATGCATTGCTCTTGTTTTTAATTCCCAGCATTGTCGCACAACTTCTGACATTACCTTATAAGATCACACAGCTAGTATAAATATATCCTCCAATTACCTTCAGTCAAGCGGTTAAGGAAACAAATAAAATAATTTCTGAAATAATTCAAACATTGCCGCAATAAACGATGTACCTCAAACAATTTATTTCATTCGATAGTTCCATGCACATCCGCAAATAATATACACTACACGCGTTGTCTACCTTGAGTCAAAAGGTTACATTAAAAAAGCTATAGTACTCGATTGCAATAAACATGATGTCAATTAAACTTAGAAAATTCGATTCACTGAACAAATTTAGAGAAACTGAAAGATTAATTTAACTTTTTTATAACTTCTATTTACCATTTAACAAGTTTCTGTTTTATTGGTAGATCTTCTGTTAAGCAACATATACACACAAAAAGTGCCCAAGAATTGGAAAAAACAAAAACGTTCGCAATTTGTTCAAATAAAATTTTGGCATATGTGTTACTATTAAAAAATTTGATAAAAATATCAAATCGAGACAGTGTATACCCACTGAACATGTGGATACGGGATGTCACCTATTTTTCAAATTTGTGATGTACCTGCAAAGATTTTTCCATGCAACATTTTCTGGGAATTGTGAAAAAGTAAAAGAATTTTCTTTAAAATAAAACAAATACATGAAATTATGTGTTTACACAAGCGCAGTGGTCTGCAATTTCTGTGCAAGTTTATTGATGAGTAGCAAAAACATGAACGGAATCGGCATACAATTAGAATATTACAGTTGAAGTTAGATTTGTAAATGTAATTAAACTTTTTTTTTCCTTATTTTAGTTGTGTCTATAGTTTATATTTTCAAGCGTAGTAATGTTAGTAAAACAAAATACTCGGAACGCATGCATGTGACGTCATCATGAGAGCCGCAATCTTAATGTAAACAAAGTGATATAAATTAGGTCATGCTCAAAATAAGGGAATCGTACGATACATACTCATGATATTAATTAAAGTGGGAAAGTACCCCATACCACGGGTGTGTGGAAATGTATAAAAAAAACAACACACACTACAATTATGTTTCAGAATTTTGCGACTCATTGAAAAAAGATGTTCATGTCCATTATTGCGTATCACTCTAGTTCTGCACGGGAAAGTCATGTAGCGCGGATACCCTACTACCAGATGTTTATGTCCGTTATTGCGTATCATTCTAGTCAGGCCGGGTTTCCATGTTTCCGTGTCCGTGCTCGGCGTTCGCGTTTCGTGTCCGCGTTCCGTATACGGACACGGAGTATCTAGTCCATGCATCCGCTTATTATTTTAGCCTTTCCGTGTAAAACCCCATTCCAAACGAGGTGGTACTTGGATTAAGATGTCGTTATTAGAAGAGCACACATTTTTTGTGATGACTTCAGTACAGCATGTTAGTAGACGGATTGCAGACATTGGTACTGGATAGATGTACGTGCCATCATAAGAAACCGTCGAACAAATTTATTAATTCAGATTCTAAAAACCTTATAATTATATTGATAAACATTACTGATTTATTCGTATTAGACAGACTTCAAAACTTATATGTGAAACTTATATATATAGGCAAAAAAAAGAACATAAATAGCGACTTATTTTAGCGTTATATCTTGTTTGGAATATAAACTGTGTCTGTTGAAAAGCGATTATAGAGTGTACAATATGCAGACGATATATATTCGCAAATTACTATTCTCACTTACCTGAAACGCCATCAATTTACATTTCGTTGGCTATGCTTTTCCAGATGTTTTAATGCAATGTCTTTGTCTTTGAATTCTTTCATACGTTTGTTGTATATTTACTAAGTTTATTATTTTTTCACTAATATCTATGCTTGAAAGTCGACCTTTCATGTTGACTGTCGTCCGTGTACTGAGTCCAACAGATTTCAACCAGTTCGTTTTTTCGCGGACACGGACACGGAACGCGGAAACATGTAAACCCGGCCTTATGCACGTGAAGTCAAGTAGCGGAGATACCCTTTTAACAGATGTCCATGTCCGCTATTGTGTATCACTCTAGTTCTGCACGAGAAGTCATGAATCGGGGATACCCTACTACCAGATGTTCAGATCCGTTATAAGAGTACCATTCTAATTTTGTATTGGAAAGCCATGTAGCGAGGATACCGATGTTCGTGTTCGTAATTGCGTATCATAATAGGTCTGTTTGGGAAAGTCATGTTGCGGGGATACCCGAGTGCTCTATATAAATGCCCATAACAATATTTCACAATGGTTTTTGACAATTTACTTTGACAATAAATTTCAAAAGGTCAGACGTGCACGGCCTTGTAACGAGTAATACGCGACAACTCTTGATTTATTCAATTTAAACAAACACACGTGAACACACAGATAAGGCATTATCTTCTATGTTTAACTGCATAAAGAAACTTTCTATTATTAAATATTAAATATAGGCTTTAGCACTCGTGCATCTGTTGTAATGTTTTAGAAAATGCAGTTTTGTGTTCACGCTTATTCTACAATAGCGTGATAAATCAGTGTAATATAACCTTTATATATGAAATTTTGATTTCTTACGCTTTTTGTGCAAACCGATGACTTGTATTGGGTTTATATTGTAGACCACTCTCTTATCAAACATAAAAATAGTGTTTTTTTGTATTAATTTGTTATAATATTTCCTATTTTTGGTGCTAATAATATTGATATTTACATACTAAATTCGGGTTAAATAAATTCGGATATTGCTTGAAAATACAGTTCCAGATAATGAAGAGTTATATAAATACCTTCTTATGTTAAACTTGCGCAAGATATAAGTTACAATGAACGAAATTGTCTTTCAAATGGGTGAAGTAGTTGTGTATGTTAACTGTAATGTGGAAATAATGAAGCAGCTTCATGATTTGTAATCAAAGCACCGAAAGGCTTAAAATATGTCGCCTTAAATGGTCATGTTTGGCTTTAATTAAAAGGTCACTAATTGGACAGAATCCGGGCGGATATTAACAAAACACATTTCACAACGTCAAGATTCAAGCATGTCAAAGTACTTCATCAATAACTCTTTATACAAGTATACAATTTATACTACTAAATGCTTACATTTGTTATCAATCACTGATTTTTTTAACGATTTAAGGATCACATTGTCAAGACACAAAGAAATGCCAATATTCTCCCTCTGTTCAGAAGTACAGCGTTATAGTAAGGCACACATATAGTCGTGTTACCCATTATTATAGTTCAGAGAAAAAGCCTGGTGTAGTACCCCAGAGGGGGTAATCACGTGACAAACAAGATGGCGACGTCCATGACGAGGCAGGTATTTTTCGTCTTTTAACACCCTTTATTACTTGTTTTATTTTTTTATTCCGCTCACTTTTCCAGCAATATTAGGAAGACAGTTAATCGCTTATATTTCATAGTAATATTCGCTCTACATCTCGACTTTACTCGGTGCGAAATTTCTTAGCGGGATGACATAATAAGGGCTGCGCTAGTAAAATTTGCGGGGAGTAAAGTCGAGATATAAAGCGAATTTAAATACGAAATAAACGCTAATCACTATTTTACTGATATGTCTGGAAAGTGAGCGTCATTTAAACAATAAACAGAAGTAATAAGGGTATAAAAAGGCAAAAAATAACTGTCTCGGCATGGACGTCACCATCTTGACTATCACGTGATACCCTCATCCTGTCAAAAATGGGCTCATAAATGTGATATAAGTTAAAACCTTAAATGAGTCACCATTACAATTTTAATAATTAACATGGAGCGAAATCCTTCAGACGAGATATCATGTTGATAAAATCGTTCATAGCCCTCTGGCGTTGTTGGAACATCACTATTGTTTCATTATTCAATGCAATTAGAATTAGCAATATTCCTGTAATTCAATTTAATAAATAACGCGTTTTTTATTGTTAGTAAACTGTCAAATGATGTAAATGTCATATTTACTTCCATTTTAATGCCCAAATTTCTAAAGCTAATATACTTAAATTATACCGTGGCCATGAAATCAAACCGATACACTGGCTTTTGCATCTAAGGAAGTTTGATAAATTATATTTAACAACAATAATTAAAACATTTTTTTTAAATTTATTTATTTTGTTTAGCATACATATCATTGCAACATTAGCATGGCTTTTCTTTAATCGCTCCACCAGCCGCCAGAAACACTGAAAGAGACATTTAAAGTCAAGTAAATTATAGCACATGGAACTTATTTAAACAAACAATCAATGAACTGAAAAAATTCATTTAATCTCAACCAGTGTGATGATGTTAAATTCAATTGAATTAATAAAATTCTATGCGATGGCTCCGTACATACAAAATTTCTCAATTACCATCAATTAAGAGGCCATAAATCTAAAGTTGATCCCAACAAAACTTGAAAGTGTACAGAATCATATTAAACATTAATTTTAAAGGGACTCCGGTAATTAATAACATATATAAAACAATAAAAACGTGTCATGCTTATTCATATTTGTACAATTAACCAAATAAAACTAAAACACACAATTGTTAAAAAAATAATAAACAAAATGGTTGCTTCATGCGACATCCTCATCTCGATATAGTGGTCAATTGCGCCAATTTATTTTACAATCACATAATGCTTGACAAAGTTGTGGTCCAAACACAACTTTACTTTAACCATGTCTTTAGAGGCAACAAGGTTCACCCACTTCTTCGTGACCATGACCTAGCAATGTCATCAATGACAATTTGCATCAATATCCATAAGATTATAGATAGTCATATACCAGCTTAAATACATGGTAATCTCTATGTCCGTAAGAACTTTCTTTTAAAATACTAGTATTCTGTGACAAAAAAGAACTGACTCCAGAGGATGACACATGCCCCCGCTGGGTTTTTGACATTTGGGATAGGGACCTCCCTTGTCAAATAAAAACGCACTTTTTACCAAAACACACATTTAGCGCACTTAAAAGTGCGTTAATTGTGTGTTTTTTGTTAATATGTGCGTTTTCAGTGTTCAAAAGTGCATTTAAGTGCGCTTTTTGTGTGTTTTTACTTTTCAAGTGCGTTATTTTAGTGAAAAAGTGCGTTTTTTGTGTGTTTTCTTCATCTGTAAGTGCGCTTTTGAGTGTAGATGTGAGCAAAATGTGTGTTTTTTATCTAAGAAGTGCGTCTTTTATTTAGGAAGTGCGTTTTTTGTGTGTTTTCTTCATCTGTAAGTGTGCTTTTGAGTGTAGATGTGAGCAAAATGTGTGTGTTTTTTCTAAGAAGTGCGTTTTTTATTTAGGAAGTGCGTCTTTTATCTAAGAAGTGTGTTTTAAGGTTTACAGATGTGGGTTTTTTCTCACAAAAGTGCGTTTTTCTATTTTGATGTGCGTCTTTTTTAAGCATAAGTTAGTCTTTTATTTCATAAGTGCGTTTTTATCATATGATCTGTTTTAAAAGGATGTATCTCAAAAGACACATGTTTAACACACTTCTTAAAAAGTGTGTCTTTAACAACTGTTTAGCAAATGTTGTACAGAAATTGAACAAGAAACAAAATTGTTGCAGGCTCTAACAATTTATTTACATCAAATGATTAAACATAGACATATATCTCAGTAACCTGTAATAATATAAGGGGCAGTTTGAATAATTACTGGTTGTCCATATTAACCTGTTTAATGTTTACATACTTTATCATACAATTTCAATGCATACCCTATTGCTTACGTTTTAATCTCAAACATTTCTAAAAATTTCCACCTAAATCAGACTGTGTGTAACTAATTAAAAATATTGAAAGTGTCAAAAGTATTATGTGGGCTTGATAGTATCAATTATATTTCCTCAACATAAATAAGTATTTGAACTTTCTTCTTATACTGATATTTATACCCTAATACAATTAATGTCTACCACATTGACCATAAACATACATTTTAAAAGGCAATTAAAATAATATTTATACTATTAATATTATTTGCTAAAACCATTCAGCATGTTATATTTAAATATTTACAATTAAATATAATGTGTTAAGGGTGCCGTGTATTATTCAATAAATATTTTGGTGTTGAAATGACTGCCTTATCAGTATTTCTCAAATTATGCAACTTTTGGCTTAGACACAGCATGGTATCAGATAAGAGATTAGCCAGTCCCTATCAGTCCTCCATCTAAGCCTAACTAAGGGGTGTTGATATACTTTTGATTTGTTCAGGCACCATCTATTTGAGAGCACAGATAGGAAGTTATTTTTTGAAAACAAGCAGCATCAGCAACTGACTTTAAGCTAGAATTAAGACTTATTATTCTAGTGTAAAATGTCTTGAAATACTTTCAGCATGAAGTATTGTGTGATGAAAAAAATGTGTATTTACTACAATGTGTAAATCAACAATAAAGGAGATTAAAAGTGGGTGGTTAAAGACATATAAAGTGATATGGTCTAGTTCAACAACTGCCTGTATTTTTGGAATATTGAAGAACAGTCTGTTGTAACAGGTTCGTATTTTCAATTCTGCATCCCTTTTTTATTTAGTTTATTGAATTAATTATGATTATTATCATATTTATGTATTGTCACTGGGAAATGTAAATGGATGAGTAAATGTAATGCAATTTTAAAGAAAAACAACACCATTTGAATTATTATGGCTGTATTTTATGGTTATTGTCATCTTAAAGTTATTAATACCTATTTTTGGTCATTAATGAACAGATTTTTCCCCCATATTAAATGAGAACTTTTAAATTTAAAGGTTAAACCCCATGGAAAGAATGTGCATCATCGCATCGCCTGCCAAAAAGGGAGCAAAAGAGAGACTACCTGATGTATGGACTTGAATACCAGGTTTTACCCTGCACAAGCTGGCCGACATGAGGAGAACAGGAGTGGGAAAACCGCGCCCTCTCCTTGACCAAGAAAAGCTGGATTTGTTTAGAGGTAAAACTATACAGGGTACTGGTTATTGCATTTTGAAAGGTGTCACACTTCCGACCAGTCCACACAGCAAAATGAGACCACGTATCGTACATTTTCGAACAGTATTTTCTATCAAACGTATTTATTTATGAAAATCGTTAAGTCACATGTGATCAGGGGATTAAAATTGCAAAATAAACAACCAAAAACAACAAGCAAACAAACTAGTTTTGATTTAAATTTATAATTTTTATAGCAACAAGATTACCATAACAGCAATATTCAACACTTACATTATAAAATATCTTTCAGGACCTGATCAAATGAGATCATGCACGAGACGCATCGCAAAAAAGCCATGACAGTATAATAGTTGCAAAGAAGTTTGACCGGCTGGTGGCAGACTTGGAGAGAAAGATGAGAGCTGCACTCCGCTGCCTCAAAGAAATGCTGAAAGACCTTGATTGATATGCATCTTTCTTATGTATATAGCTGTTCGTGTATATATAGTACATGTTATTATAGTATGCTATTATTTTTTGTTTATTTATAATCAAATTATGTTTATATTTATATCAAATTGCCATTGATATTTAATTACTCATGTATGTAAAAAATGTTGGTGTACATTAAAGTATAAAATTGAAATATCTTGTAATTATTAAAATACACAAATGTATATGTTTATATAATTATTGGTTTTTATTGCATATCTGAATTAAAAAAAACTTTTAACAGCATATAATTGAATCAACTGTTAAGGCAAAAGATGCACCTTTAACGCACATGTGTGCTTTTTGTGAGCGCGTTTTTTGCTGCCATTCATGTGCGTAAATTGTGCGTTTTGTGTGGGTTATAACTGCGCTTAACGTGCGTAAAATGTGCGCTTTTTGTGAGTTAAATGTGCGCTTTTTTATTTAAAAAGCGCACATTTAACGCACATAAAAGCGCACATTTAACACACATGTGCGCTTTTATGTGGGTTATAACTGCGCTTTTCGTGAGTTAAATGTGCGCTTTTTAAATAAAAAAGCGCACATTTAACTCACAAAAAGCGCACATTTAACGCACATAAAAGCGCACATTGAACACACATGTGCGCTTTTATGTGGGTTATAACTGCGCTTTTCGTGAGTTAAATGTGCGCTTTTTAAATAAAAAAGCGCACATTTAACTCACAAAAAGCGCACATTTAACGCACTTAAAAGCGCACATTTTACACACATAAATGGCAGTCAAAAACGCACTTATAAAAAGCGCACATTTAACGCACATAAAAGCGCACTTTAACACACATGTGCGCTTTTATGTGGGTTATAACTGCGCTTTTTGTGAGTTAAATGTGCGCTTTTTAAATAAAAAAGCGCACATTTAACTCACAAAAAGCGCACATTTAACGCACTTAAAAGCGCACATTTTACACACATAAATGGTAGTCAAAAACACACTTATATAAAAAGCGCACGTTTAACGCACATTTAACGCACATAAAAGCGCACATTGAACACACTTATAAAAAGCACACGTTTAACGCACATAAAGCGCACATTTATCCACAAAAAGCGCACATTTTCTTGTTTGTGTGTTTTTGTTAAAAACTCACTCGGTATGAAAAAGCGCACAAAAAACGCAGTGCCAATACCGCCACGTTTAACGCACGCAAAACGTACGTAAAACGTACATTTCACACACTTTTTTGAGAAGGGCTTGGTCAAACACACGACAGACCAGCTGCACCTCTTAATGCAAAAACCATAAAGAGACCTGAGCCGCGCGTGTCACTTCGTCTTCTGTGCTACACATTTGTACCAAGTTATTTTAAAAGCAATTCATTGATAACAAAGATGTTGACTCAACACGCCTTTAAATGCAGATGATGAAATATGATCTTGAAAGTATAAGTGTGACCTTGACCTTTGACCTGGGGAACTGGGTCTTGCCCGTGACACTTCGTCATATAGTGCTATACATTGTGCCACGTTATTTTAAAATCCATCCACTAATGACAAAAATATGGACAGGACACGCCTATCAATGCACTTAAAATAATACCTTAAAAGGTTAATTGCGACCTTGATTTTTGAGATAAGGATGGTCTTAAGCCCGACATTCCCTCTTACTGTGCTACATATTTGTGCCAAGGTATTTTAAAATCCATCAACTAATGACAAACATATGGACTGGACACATCTATAAATGCACAATCATATAATATACCAGTAAGCTTGAAAGTCTAAGTGTGACCTTGACATTTTAGCTAGGGACCTAGGTCTTTCAAGCGTCACTTCATCATACTGTGCTTTACATATGTGCCATGTCATTTTAAAATCCATTAATGACAAAGATATCGACCAAACAGGCCAATCAATGTAGAATCTTAAAATATGACCTTAAAAAGCTAAGTGTGACCTTGAACTTTGAGACAGGGACCAGGGTCTTGCACGTGACACTTCCTCTTACTATGCTACACATTTGTGCCAGGTTATTTAAAAATCCATCCATAAGTTGTAAAGATATAAACGAGACACACAATTGTGGACAGACGTACTAACCAACATACGATTAAAACAAGAGCACCACATAACGGGTGCCAACGCTCGGCTGTGGGTGCAATTTTGAATAAATGAAAGTTTGTCAGAATTTTTTTTTTGTCGTCACAGTGACCTTGACCTTTGACCTAGTGACCCAAAAATGGGTGTGGCGTGTAGAACTCATCAAGATGCATCTACATATGAAGTTTCAAAGTTGTAGGTGGAAGCATTTTGATGTTAGAGCAAAATGTCAAGGTTTCAGCACGACGCGGACGGCGGACGAAGAGCTTGCTATGACAATACCTCGGGTTTTCTCCAAAAACAGCCGAGCTAAAAATTATGTGCCAGCCTTTAGGCATAAACATTCATCTCTTTTCTTAATGCATGTCATACACAATATTTCTCCTATATAAAAGTACAACCATGCCACTCCTTTTATCACAAGCCAATACCTGTAGGGTGTAGTACACCAGGACTTGATCATGTGTAGTTTATCAGCACCTGGACCTTCTAGTGTCTGGCCAGTTACTGTAAATTAATTAATGTATAAATATTATAATTTAACAATACTTAGTATTCATTCGTAAAATGAACCCTTATATGTATATATAGGAAAGGGGTCATTTCATAATGACAATTCTTGCGTGCAGTGGAACATTAAAGTTCTAGTTAAACCTTCTTGAATAAAATGTTCACGAGAAAACCTGTATGAGCAAGTGCACTTTAGTTAATGTCTTTAAATGGCACTATTTTCAGAAAAGAAATCCTACCAGGACCATGTTGTGAATATTTTTTTTTTTTTTAAAGAGTCCATCAATAAAGGATTGCTTTTTATAAAATGTATAGCCATTACACGTAAAATTAGGAAATTTATGATATTTTTAAAAAAAAAATGTATTCCTTCATATAAAAGGAGGGGGGACATCATTATTTGTCCTGTTTGTGCAGCAATTGCAATTTAATCACAAAGTAGCCTCATATCACAGATAAAAAATGTTTGTGAAACATGCATGCCATCCTAAATGCATATTTACAGTACAATAGTACGTTCATATGCTACCATACAATAAAAGATCCTGAATAGAAATGATTTGGCAAAAAACATGAAAATACAATTATCATATTATGTGTTCCCAGGACAGATGAGAAATTACTTCATGAAATAGAAAGGTTAGAATGTGAGCTTGACCTTGTGTTCTGTTAGTTACAGGCAACTTAGGTTGAGAGTGTCAAGAGGTACTTAAGTATATCTCTCAGATACTATTTTCATACAACAAAACCATATACCGGGTAAAGATGTGACCTTGACCTTTGGAGTATCAACACCAAAATGGATAGAAGTCTTCGTCTTGGCATAAAGAACTGAAAAAATCACTTGAACAAGGTTGCTAATAAAGAAAATTAATAATATGGCCTAGTGACATGGACCTTCAAGATATTAACGCCAAAATCAATAGCTGTCTTCCTCTAGTGGTAAGCAACAACTAATCCAAATATGAGGAAGAGTCACAGACAGAACTTAAGATATCCCTTCAACAAGGCTGTCACATAAAGGAAGTATGTATGTGACCTTTACCTTAGAGGAATCAAAGCCAAATTCAATAGGGGTCTTCCTCTAGTGGTGAGCAGCATGTCATGTGATTGATGACAATTGTTCAGGGTTATATCCGAAATTTAAGTTCAGTGTTGTTTCTCTCATCCATCTAGAGGGTTGATGTCACATTTGCTTCAAATTCTGCACTTAGATGCCAAGACGTCCCTAAACCTGTAATGCAGGAACGTTGACTCGCATGAGCAGCAATACTTAAGGTAAAGTAGTAGTTATAACAATCTACGTGTCCAACTACATGTAGCAACAATTTCCTTGTATAGATATAGTACAATTAAATAATCTTCAAAACATAATCATACAGTTGTTTTTTTACCCGTATTTGAAATGTAAAACATCAAACTTTATTATATTTCTCTGTCTTCATTGTTAATCATATTTATACATATCAAGACATGATATAGTCTCAGTATAGCCCCCAGGGATTGTTCTTGAAGTATGGGTATATATGTATCTTGTTCTGAGAAAACTGGGCTTAATGCATGTGCGTAATGTGTTGTCCCAGATTAGCCTGTGCAATCCGCACAGGCTAATCAGGGACAAAACTTTCTGCTTTTATGACATTTTTTGTTTAAATGAAGTCTCTTTTTAGCAAAAATCCAATATAAGTGTAAAAGTGTCGTCCCAAAATTACCACTGATATTCCCATGACCTAGTTTTTTTATCTGGCATGGCCCATGTTCGAACATGGCCATAAGATCATCTAGATACAACTTCTGACCAAGTTTGGTGAAGCTCGGATGGAAACTACTTGAATTAGAGAGCGGACTCCATGCTAAATGTTTAAAACACACTAAGTGACCCCGTGACCTTGTTTTTGACCCGGCATGACCCATATTCAAACTTGACCTAGACATCATCTTGATACAACATCTGACCAAGTTTGGTGAACATCGGATGAAAACAACTTGAATTGGAGAGCGGACACTAATAACGGACGGATCGAAAGACAGACAGACCGACCAACCGACAAGCTCATTCCTATATACCCCCCTAAACTTTGTTTTTGGGGGTATAATAAAAGCAAAAAATCACTGCCAGATTTAGTCACATTTTGTGTTTTATGTTTTAATGTTCTGTTTTTTATTTTTCTGTTAGGCAAATGGTCATTTGCCTTAAATAAGGGATTTTTTGTTGATAATAAGGTGTTCTCTCCTGATAATGTTTTGGGAGTTTCTTAATTTTATATCAGTGAATTTTCCCCCAATTTTTTACAGCCGAACACAGGCTGTTTCCCCTAGCAAAATACAAGTTTCCTAAAACGGATTTCTCCCCTAGCATTTAGATGTTTGCATTAAATTCATTCCAAATACCCACTTTTTTATAATCACAAACGCTTTATTCAATCAGCTTTTGGATGCGAATATATGATGGTTCACCATATAAATGAAATTCATATTGATCCATACCTTATTAATATCTTTTCTGATGATTATCAGCTAAAAAATTTCCTTTTGAGAGCCACAGGTTGTTTTGAAAATAAAACAAGAACTTCACAGTTGCAGACATATTCTCCGCTAACAGGGCCTTGGCATCGAATAATTTGATTCAGGACAAAACAACCCAATACAGGTCATTACAATTCAGTGCAAGTCATTATAAAAAGTGTTGGAATCGGATCTAAAACTCATATTTCAGAACTCCAGATAAGGGTCGTATTTTCGTAATTACGAATTATTTTCAAGTCCGTTACGTATTTATTTTAAAATCTTGGCGTACCATTAAGAATTACAAAATCAAGTTACGAATATTATTTTTACATCGGTTCGTATCAATTTTTTTTTAGTTCTTTTTGCGTAATAAAGATCTTTTCGGTGCTTATATTGAATGGTTATCGGGTTTGTTTTGCAAAGCTATTTTTTCCAATAAAAGCGGCGTGCACAGTCTATCTGTCAAAAAACAATGGCAGCGCCCAGAGAGAGTCCTAAAAACTGCAAAGCGTGAAAAACACGCTTTTAACATATTGTTTGCAAAGTTAGCTGAAGTTGAATGTTAAGAAAGACATTATAGAAAAGATCTTAAACGATGCTGTATGTTCAGTTGCCGACACAGTCGGAAAAGCTATAAAAAACGCGACAAGACGGGTGATAACTTAAACAAACAAGAGGGCCTGAAAGGCCCAAAGTCGCTCACATGAGATAACAAGATATTATTGGGACAGATCTCCTGACCAAGTTTCATGAAGATCGGAAAATAAATGTTGCCTCTAGAGAGTTAACAAGATTTTACTATAGCCATATATAGCCATAAGGAAAAATGCCCCGCCCCTTGGCATCCATGTTTTTCAAGCAAACGTTGCCATTTTCAAACTCATCCAAGATATCATTGAAACCAATCTTCTGATTAAATTTCATGAAGATTGGACAATAAATGTGGCCTCTAGAGTTTTAACAAGGCTTTACTATTGCCATTTAAGGAAAAATGCCCCGCCCCTTGGCGGCCATGTTTTTCAACCAACCGGCATCATTTTCGAACTCGTCCAAGATATTATCGGGATGAATCTTCTGACCAAGTTTCATGAAGATTGGACAATAAATGTGGCCTCTAGAGAGTTAACAAGATTTTACTTTAGCCATATATAGCCATATAAGGAAAAATGCCCCGCCCCTTGGCAGCCATGTTTTTCAAGCAAACATTACCATTTTCAAACTCATCGAAGATATCATTGGGCCAATCTTCTGACCAAATTTCATGAAGATTGGACAATAAATGTGGCCTCTAAAGATTTAACAAGGCAGATGTTGACGCCGCACAACGCACAACGGACAAAAAGCGATCACAAAAGCTCATTGTGCTCAGGTGAGCTAAAAATTGTACAATGTATAGACATTCGCCCTTTGTGACCTTGACCTTGGAGGTAGGGACCTGGCTTTATATCGCGACACATCTTCTAATGATGGGAAAAATTTGTACCAAGTTTAATTAAATTTGCTTAAACAAGAGGGCCTGAAAGGCCCAAAGTCGCTCACCTGAGATTCAAAGGAACTGACCTGTTCTGTGCAGCCCAAGATGTCATTAGAACAAAATGTTCTTACCAACTTTCATGACTAGTGAACACCCTGGCTGCCTCGTTTTTCAACAGACCAGAACCATTTTCATACACATCCAAGATATCATTTAAACAAATATACGGACAAAATTTCATGAAGATTCATAAGTCCATATAAGGAAAAATGCCCCACCCACTGGTGACCATGTTTTTCAAGCAACTGGAACCATTTCCGAACTTGTCCAAAATATCATTGGGACAAAACTTCTGACAAATTTTTATGATGATCGTACAATAAATATGGCTTCTAGAGTGTTAACAATGTTTTACTATAGCTATATAAGGAAAAATGCCACGCCCCCTTGGCGGCCATGTTTTTCCACCAACCGGAACCATTTTCAAACTCATCCAAGATATCATTGGGACAAATCATTTGACCAAGTTTCATGATGATCGGACAATAAATGTGGCCTCTAGAGTATTAACAAGGTTTTTCTACAGCATGATATATAGCCATATTAGGAAAAATGCCCCGCCCCCTGGTGGCCATATTTTTTAAGCAACCAAAACCATTTTCGAACTCATCCAAGATATCATCAGGACAAATCTTCTGAACAAGTTTCATGAAGATCGGAAAATAAATGTGGCCTCTAGAATGTTAACAAGGTTTTACTATAGCCATATAAGGACAAATGCCCCGCCCCCCCTTGCGGCCATGTTTTTCAACCAATCTGCATCATTTTTGAATTCGTCCAAGCTATTATTGGGATGAATCTTCTGACCAAGTTTCATGAAGATCGGACAATAAATGTGGCCTCTAGAGTGTTAACAAGATTTTACTATAGCCATATTAGGAAAAATGCCCCGCCCCTTGGCAACCATGTTTTTCAAGCCAACTTAACGATTTTTGAACACATTCAAGATATCATTGCGACCAATCTTCTGACCAAATTGCATTAAGAATGGACAATAAATGTGGCTTCTATAGTGTTTACAAGATTTTACTATAGCCATATATGGCCATATAAGGAAAAATGCCCCGCCCCTTGGCAGCCTGCCATGTTTTTCAGGCAAACGTAAGTTAACCATTTTCAAACTCATCCAAGATATCATACAGACCAATCTTCTGACCAAATTTCATGAAGATTGGACAATAAATGTGGCCTCTAGAGTGTTAACAAGGTTTTACTATAGCCATATAAGGAAAACTGCCCCGCCCCCTGGCGGCCATGTTTTTTCACCGATCTGGACCATTTTCAAACTCGTCCGAGATATCAATGCAACCAATGTTTTGATCAAGTTTCATGATGATTGGGCAAAAATTGTGACTTCTAGAGTGTTCATAAGGTTTCTCTATAGCCATATAAGAAATACTGCCCTGCCCCCTGGCAGCCATGTTTTTTTTTAATGGGCCGGAACCATTTTTGAACTCAACCAACATATCATTTAGACAAACATTTTGACAAAGTTACATGAAGATTGGGCATCAAATGTGACTTCTACAGTGTTCACAAGGTTTTTCATTTTTTTTTGACCTAGTGACCTAGTTTTTGACCCAGCAAGACCCAGATTAAAACTCAGTCTAGGTATCAATGGGACAAATGTTCTGACCAAATTTCATGAAGATCAGACAATAAATGTGGCCTCTAGAGTGTTCACAAGGCAAAATGTTGATGATGGACGACGCATGACGGACAAAAGCTAAAAATAACAAAATTATGCTCTTGACATAAATAAGTGTAGAACATTATGGACATTTGACATATAAGTGTGACCTTTACCTTGGAGGCAGGAAACCCTTTAAGCAAGACACATTGAATAATGGTGCCGAATGTTTGTGCCAAGTTAAATGAAATTCACCTAATAAATGACAACATCATGTTCTGGACACGAACTGGATGGAAACATTGTACCATATAAAGACGCTTTACCTAAGTGTGACCTTCACCTTGGAGGTAGTGTCTGGTTGTTTAGCGCGATACACCATCTAACAATGGGGAACATTCGCAGCAAGTTTAATGAAATTGGCTTAATATTAATAAATGAAGTTATGCTATGGACATGAACTGGATGGAAACATTTGACCGCATAGACATTTGACCTATAAGTGTAACCTTGACCATGGATGTGGCCAGGGACCTGGTAATTAAGGGTGACACATAATCTAATGATGGGGAACATTTGTAGCAAGTTTAATAAAACTGGCTTTATAAATGATGAAGTTATGCTCCGGACACAATTGGAACGGACGGATGGCTGCGATTCACATATCCTTGTTGGTGGGGGATATAAAAAGCAGTGTATTATGGGACTGCATGGGTTTTTCACCAAAATTTGTGAAGATGCCCTAGCCTGGTCATTTTGTGAAAAGGCTGTGGGTCATTTAATCGAAAATGTGAAATTTTAGAAACAATATAAACACAGTTGTGAAATAGTTACTCACAGCTATTGACACTCCGTATGCACCCATACAAGCTCAGAGCATTCAAAAAGAACTAGTAATGTAGCCAGATAGGGAACGACTCGCCCCATATAAACTCGCCCCTTATTATATAAGGATTCTCCCCACATATATAACTACTCGCCCAAGCATAACTTATATGGTAGGATTTTTTGTGATTTGTTAATAGCCTAGTTCCTTTGATTAAATTTGTTTGTGTTTATGCTTTATTTTGATTTTATTGTGTTTACAGTAGAGTAGGTAAATACGAAACATTAAAATAGTGGGTGGGGTATGGAAAAATATCTAAAGATTTGGCAAATTAGAAGTTTGATGAAATTTGTTAAAATGCTTTTCTTAAAAAACAAAGGACGAAAGGCTAGAGGACGAAACATGAAACAAGAGAAAAATTGACAAATGAATATATCGATACGATACTCTGGTAAAGAAATCCCGGTCTTAAAGTACAATCGTTGCTAACCAGCAGTTTTCATTTCAGTTTGGTTTGAGTAAAAAGTATTGTGTAGATCGACCTAGCGAAAGTAGGTCAGTCGAAAATAATAACGCCTTAAATCCAAAATAGACGTCTATAGCACAATCAGATTCCTTGAAACAATATTTCAGTGAAAGCAATCGTTATTGTCTTCAGTCGCTAAATAGTCTACTAATAAACATGCAGATACGCCAAAACTAAATCGAAATTTAGAACGTAGCCTACCGTCGGTACTGCAACAGAACTGGATGCCTCCATCTTTGTTGCTGTAAAGAGTGCTTTTGATTGATTGGTCGAAATAATTCAGGCCAACCGTAATCTTTTATTAGTGTTGGCAGTAGCTAATAAATTTTACCGCGGTAGGAAAGGCATCTTTTATTATTAGTAGTAGTAGTCTAAAAAGTCTAATAAGTTTCTACTAGTAGTAGCTAATAAAACAGGATCGGGTGCACCGGAATTTCGTGTAGAAGAGATTCCTTTCAACTAAAATTTCCATAAAAGCGTAAAGTGGCCTCCCTGGTTTGCTTGTACGAACTAAACAGGCTAATCTGGGACGAAACTTTGCGCACATGCATTAAGCCCCATTTTCTCAGATCGCGGCTCAATTGTACTTGTTTACTAAACAGAACTGCTAACTAGATACATAAAGTATGCATTTCATACTGGTATATTTTCGGAAAATGTCAAACCTTGCAAATAACTTACAATCGCACTTGTCCGACTACCGGATATATATTTTTAACAACATCATGGGATAATGAATTCGCGAACAGAATCAATATACTTATATCAGTAAAACAAATATATTCGCAAACATTAAAATATTGCTATAAAAGCCAAATTTTAATTATAAAACAGTTAACACAATTAAACTATAACTTCGTTTGCGTGTATATTTGTACTGTAAAATAAACAAGTTATGGTTGAGCCGAACTCAATGAAAAACGGAATTTAATGAATGTGCGTAAAGTGTCGTCACAGAAAAGCCTGTGTTATCCGAAACGGCTTATCAGAGGCGACACTTTGCGCTTTAAAGTATTTTGCATTTAAAGTAAGCCTCCTGCTAATGAAAATGCAATTTATGCGGAATATTAATACGAGTCTGCTTCCAGCATTTTTCTCTTGCGCGTTTCAGCCGAATATGTCAATGTCTGGCTCGTGTCATTCAATTAGAAATCGAAGTTATTTGGGTTTATTATTTTAAAGCAAAGTGGTTACAACTGAGTGGCTATAATTTATGACGACACTTTTGCCAATTGAGATTTATTAAAATGAAGTTATGCTTAAAACGCTACGTTATTTTGCGAAAATTACCACACTTTTTGTATGTTCTTTAACTGTTGAGGCAATTGCACTTTACCGGTACGTAAAAAAGAACGGAAAAGCGTACCCTAATTCTTACCCGCAGCACCTAACATCTAACACCAAAGGCAACAGCTAATAATCCTTTTTATCCTATATATTTCCTTACAGTAGTATCGGGGGCTACCGCCCCCAAACTCCCGCTTTGTCGATTATGTTAAACAACTGCGTACCGGTAAAGTGCAATCTAGCCTTAACTGTTATATACTACCATATAATAATCAGAATATGCTTCACATAAATTAAATGCAAATATATAAATTGTCGCTCATCCTAATGTTTGAAGAAAAAAAAAAATTCGTTGTTTATTAACAAGTAAAACGTCGGATTTTTCCGTATTTTATTTGGTTACATGCAACTATACTATGATGCAATCTTGTTCAAAGCAACTTGATATTGTCCCTGAAGGTTACCTTTAATGCAATTGCGTGAAATATCGTCCTAGATTTCGTAGTTAATAGAATGTTTCGTTTAGAGGAAGTCTCTTATTATCTAAAAGCAGTCTAGGCGGAAAGTTCCGGCTTCATTGGCTCTACTGCGGACGGCACATGCTTATCTGGAACGACACTATACGCCCACGCATCAAGCCCGGTTTTCCCAGAACGAGGATCATTCATTAACCGATATGTAATTACAACCTCTAATATTCTTGGTAGGAGGCAGTATGGTGCCAACATTAGTATTTAACAAACATATATTGACTGTGTATATATTTTCTGCGAGCGATATTGTCAGTGAGCACATTAATCAAAGGGGCAAACGTGAATATTAATTAATTAACTCGCCTTTTCCCATGATTTTCTAGATAAATCGATTCTAGCGTTTAGATAATTATTGACGCGATGCTTAAAGAACCCGATGAAAGAATCTTATAGTATGAGTGAAATCAATAGATGTCTTGGGATATTAAATTGAATTAAACTTTGCTTTATAATATATATGTGCCGTGATCTGTGAAAAGGGAGTTTAATGAAAGTGCTTAAAGTGTCGTCCCAGATCAGCCCGTGCAGACCGCACAGGCTAATCAGGAACGACAGATTCCGCTTTTATAACATGTTTCGTTTACAGGACAAAACTTTCCGCCTTAACTGGATTTCCGCTCACAAGAGACTTTTTTCTAAACGAGAAATACAATTACAGTGGAACACGTTGTCTCCTATCAGCCTGTGCGGACTTCACAAGCTAATCTGGAACGGTACGTTAAGCACATCTCCTATCAGCCTGTGCGGACTTCACAGACTTATCTGGGACGGTACGTTAAGCACATGCATTAAAACCGTTTGCTCAGAGCGTGGATCAAATATGTCTTGTTTTGTAAAAACTGGGCATAATGCATGTGCGTAAAGTGTCGTCCCAGATAAGCCTGTTCAGTCCGCACAGGCTAATCAGGGACGACACTTTCCGCTTAAACTAGATTTTCGGTTAAAAGAGACTTCCTTTAAACAAAAAATGCCATTAAAGCGGAAAGTGTCGTCCCTGATTAGTCTGTGCGGACTGCACAGGCTAATCTGGGACGACACTTGACGCACATGCATTATGCCCAGTTTTTACATATCCTTTTGAACATTGGTGGCCGTTTTTATTTCTTTCTTTTGGAAAGTTGTAAACATTTGCGGTTGCTCTGATTAAGTACATGTAATTGTCCGTGAACATGTTTCGGTCGCTCTCACATTTGCGGTTTGTCGCAGGTTGGCTAAAAAAGCTTACGACCAATATCCACGAGCCGTACGGTACTGACAGCGGCCCCAGCGTCAAGACGTACTACATAACGGCGCTGTATTTTACGTTCACCTCCCTCACCAGTATAGGGTTCGTCAACTTCTCCCCAAACACTAACGTCGAGAAGATATTCTCCATTTTTGCTATGTTGCTTGGCTGTAAGATTCTATTTGATCCATATTGACCTTTGAGCCTCGTTCTGGGAATATGGGGCTTAATGGAATTTGACCGCACAGGCTGATCTGGGAACTTTTAACGCTTTCATGGCATTTTCCCTTTTAAAGGAACTGTCTTGTTAGCGAACACCCAGTTAAGTAGGAAAGCGCGAATTCACTAAACCCCGTTGTCGCAGAGCCTACCCCATGTTTAATACAGAGCTATTTTATTCGCATTATATCTGAAAAAAAATATCATATTTTGTCACAGAATGATTCATACATTTAGAGATCATTTTATTATTATATGATATACAGTAGAACATTACATTAACTAATGTGACGTCATCTTTGTATATTGCTTTAATTCAAACCGGCTAACGTATGTGTTAGGAAACAAACTCGTTGAATCACATATTTGTTACATGCCATCAACAATAGTATTGTGTAATTAACAAGTCATAAATCATACACATATTGTGTCATAATTGTCTTCAATTTTACCATTTGTTCAAAATCAACAGAATGCTAAAACTTTAAGCGTGCGTTCCGCGGAGGCCAAATTTACTTAATGACTACATCATCTTCAGTTTTAGTGCTTTTTGTAATGTATTTTGATTTAAGAAAATAAAAGTTCTTTTGTTAGGCACGTGTTAATCTTAGTTTTATATTTTGCCCAATACGATGCCTATCTGAATCAGAACCTGCAACAATATTACGTGACTTAGCTCCTTAAAAACACTATTTCTCGGAACACTATTTTCAAAAAAAAATCTTTGAAATACTATATTTGGAAACGGTATTTTCTATAAACACTATTTTCGCCTCTCCTAACAGCTCTTCTAAGCGCCGTTTTCTTGAGCAACGGTAGCTCGATTATGATGAGAGTGTATCTTGGATTGGACGAATACCATGATAAAACCCAGAGCATCAAAGAGTTTATCAACTTTCATCATCTGCCCAAAAACCTCGCTTCGCGTCTACAAGAGAGCTTCAAGCATACGTCGGCGTATACCAACGAAATCGACATGAACACAGTATTGGTTTATTCCTCCTAATTGTTCCCGGACATGTATAAAAAACTCACTTAATGTGTTACCCACTACTCTCAAAGCTTTCTTATCACAATTTGAATCCTTGCGTGATGATGGTGATGGTGATGATAATGATGATGATGATGATGATGATGATGATGATGATGATGATGATGATGATGATGATGATGATGATGATGATGATGATGATGATGGTGATTATTTCTCACTTTAGGTAAGGACGCCTTTTTCGGTGAGAACGTTCAAGACCTGACCAACAGTGAGAAGTCTCTGTACTTTGTTCGCGCCCTGACCTACTGCGATATCAACAAGATCGAGCTGTCTGTGCTGAAAGAGACGGTTTATACGTACCCGGAGTTTGCACGGGAATTTATGGGAAAGATACAGGATACATTCAACCTGAAACGGGTGAGTGTGGTGTTGCCTTGTTACATAGTCAAAGCACACATTAAGCTACACACTTGCATCTAATTTATACTGTGTCCGTTTTCTTATGGCTTAAATAGTGAAAAACATTGGTGCCAAAAACTATATAATCTTTATGGTAACTAGAAATCAGTCAAAGACCAACACCTTTTACTTTGACCAAACTATAGCAGATTTTTGGCAGATCATTTAACAAATGAAGTGCGAAACATTACTTAATTAAAAAGTAAGTATTTAATGCTTAAATATGTAATGAACAAATAAAAACACTTTCAAACTTTGAGTATAACTGCCCAAATCTGATACATAGTTTATATTTTGTAATACCCGGAAGTTCATATAAAATATGTCATGATCAGTTAATAAAATAACTGTATGATCAGTTCTTGAGAACTGTGATCTGATTTCAGTACAACTCCGATATGATCCAGAACAGGATACAGAAAATAGTACTTGTTGTTCTTTTGTAAAGAAAATATATTTTGGACATACATGGTGTGTTGACGGAAATCCAACGGCAGACGAAGATGGACGACGAAACACTCAAATGTATCCGTCAGAAGAGACCGCACATGCAATCAAAAGGCAGACGCTATGTCTATGACGCCGGTGAGTGGGTTAATTAGTTTTTTTATACTTAAAAATGCCATTATTTGTTGTTTTAGATTTTGTGTCTTGTGTGCTGGTATATTTGTATGGCAGTAAATCCCTTTCCACAAGATAAATGACCCCACGGTGTATTAACTGTTTTCCTAAGTGCCAGTTGGTCTATATTTATTTGTCACACTTTTGTTCTTTTTTATAGTCGCCTATTTATATAAATGTCTCAATTTATTGCTTGTGACACACACAAAACCAAAAAAAAAATGTTGTACATAAATAAAAGTAATATATGACAAAGGTCTTATTAGGCAAACAACAAATTCTTATCTAATTGTTTCTACCACTACCGGAAACAAAACCGTGCATGTTATTTGTCAAACTATTCAGACCTCACGACCGGTAGTTCCGGCTTCCGTAGAAAAGCTCGCCATAAGACGGCGCCTCCGTCGTCTGACCCAGATGACGACCAAGCGTCTCGGGCGATCGACATTTTACCGGAACAAGCGTCTAGTGATATCGACGTAGAGTTCGTGGATAGAAGCAACCAAGGCTCGAAAAGTTCACTTATAAAAGATCACAAAAAGTTACCAGCCTCGCTGTCGTAAAAAATGGGTCAAATGCTTTTTGTGTCGCCTCGGATTAGCCTGTGCTGTCAACACTGATTTAAGGGACGCCACATTTCTACTCAACTGGATTTTCGCTACAGAAAAATACATTTGAGCAAAAAATCATATCAGCGGACCGCACAGGCTAATATGAGACGACACCTAACGCAAATGCATTCTCCATGAGCTATTGAAATGTCTATTTGTTTAAAAACATTCTGTCCTATTTGTAATTAAGAAAGGCAGTGTTCTGTTTGTTAAAATTGCCACGTGCTCCAACAGTCGACACGTGCATCCACAGTTTCCCGTAAATGCTGCAGCAATAATAATTTGGCAGTCCATCAACTTAATGCAACAGTATTTTACTTTTATCTATCCATTGTTACAATATTAATGTTTATTTTAGAAATATACGCTTCTATTGACGGTATTAACCTTTATATTTTTTAAGTCCCGTTATCGTCGTATACTGCTGCCGATAGTTTGAGACTCCGGATCTACCAGAAATCACATCCGCGCATGCGCAAAAAATACAATACTGTTCTGTGAAATGCAAATGTGTTTAATATCAAAGCAATATTTTGGAAAAATTGTTGCAGTTTATTTTATTACCGGCCCTGATTGACCCTATCGATTTCATCCTATTTGACTTTTTAGTCATTAAAATATATTTTCGAAAAGTCAAATCTAACCAGTATTTCCTACTTAACACCCACAGTGTATACAGGATTCACCGTTGATGTCTGCCCATCGGGTTGTCTGTGTTTTGCGTAAGTCCGGCAGGCCGTTTCTGAAACATAATTATTAAAACTTCCACATATTAACGTATGACACGTGGATTTAACGTATTTGTCACTTCTAAGACTAAACTTTTCAGGTGTTTGACACGAATTACGATTTTAATATCAGCTTGGTCAAAAACACTCAATCTGGCCAGACAGGAATGTGTCAATCTATTAAAAACTTACTGTTGATACCTAATCTGGTCGGACATGAATGTGTCAATCTATTAGAAACTTATTGTTGATACCTATGACATCTTAAAAAACGAGGGACACTGTCACTGTCAAATAAGTTTCTTAATTCGTCGATTGTATTCATGATATATTTATGTATCAAGAATCTACTTTTTTACATTACAAATGATACTTATTTTCAAGCGGTGCGGTCTGAGAAATCACCATACCAATCGTATTGGTTCTTTTTACCATCAATTGTTTTGTTGCATTTGTTATGCTGTTTTTAAATGCATATTACAAATTAAAAGTATGAATGACAGGTGTGTACAACGAGCTTAATTTCTATAAACTAAGAACAAAGTAATAACTTGAAAACCTTTCACGTCTGGTAAGACTGAAAATGTCCGTATTTGTCTTCGATCGTATATAAGGGAGATAAATGCAGTAATGACTTGATTGATTTTTTCCAGCTGTTTCCTTTTCATTGAAATTAATGAAGTTGAAATACCAAATATATATCGAACACGCTTGTTGAAAGCTCGATTAATCTAGCACAATGCGAGCTTTGTGTGTTTGCATGTGTTGGTTAGAAATTATCGGTACTGAGAGCGGTTCATTCAACATAACTGCATCAAAATAACTTACCAGCAATGTTTAACATGGGGCAAACCATGTCTCTCGTAACACCCGTCTCCCTATCGACATGGTCAATGTCACACACATATGTCAAAGGTTAATTTTCGGTATAGATGTATCGCAGATGTTGACAACGTAGCGCGCAAGTCTTGTTAACACTTAAGAGGTCAGCAATCAATTATGGGCATTATGGTCATTGTTACCCTTTTTCTCTTGTTTTAAGCAAGGATATCTTCCGGTTTCGTTATAATTTAAATGAGTATCGTTCCGATAAAAATGGGCTAAATGCTTATAATGTATATCCGTAAAGTGTACCCCCATATAGTATGCAGTCTTCGCATGCTAATCAAGGACGACACCTTCCGACTAAACTAGATTTTCGTTTAGAAGAGCCTTTTTTATTCTAAAAAAATAATATAAGCGAAATGTTATATCCCGGATTAGCCTATGCGAACTGCACAGGCTAATTTGGGATGCCAATGTACGCACATGTTTTTAAGCCCAGTTTCCCCAATGCGAGGATCAATGAAATGAGTGAATGTATACATGTGATATACTGCAGTCAGCGCTTTAACATTTTATATCTTTTCCTCCGCAGTCATATCGGTGTCCGACGAAACCGGATGTGTGATTGCATCTTAACCGGAAATGACGTCAGAATATTGGGATGACATTGACCGGAAGCTTAATGTTATATCTATGTAAGTTAACTGTTTGTAAATTATTTCGTTAAAACGCGCCAATTTTGGTATGTATAGTTTATTTTCACAGATCGGTTTGTTCAGTGAAAAATGGTATATTAGAGCGAATCTAATAGATCCGGATGACGTGACACGATATGATTTTCCTGCGTATCAAAACAGGATGCTGTCATAAATGTCAGCGAAAAAGCATACTGAAAAATCATTATTATTAATGGGACGTTAATGTTCGATGATTTCGTTTTTCGACCGATCCACGAATTAAACACAAACACATCTGTAAATGACCGACGCAAATCCTTCTTTCTTTTTATCAAATCAGAAATCAATCAGTTCACTGGTCCACGAAACAGTAATTTTTGGAAAACCTAAGACATTACATTCCGACATGTATAAATGAGTCTACACGGAAACTCCGATGTTTATGAAGATTTCAACGTGAACACAAGTCCTGTCATACATTAAATCCTCTTTTTCACATATGTCATTAATACAATCTGTTAGAGACAACATATACTTAATCTATATAGGTCACATTTTATTATGTATAAATAAGGGTATATTAACAATATTCATCAGAACATTTGCGTTTATACTGCTACCAAACGACAATAAAATACATATTTGTTCTTCAATAAAGCAAACAAAAACAAAAATACAACAACAACGGAAACATTTTTACTGTTGATCAATTAGACTTTAAATTTTATTACGGGTTTACTGTAGATACAATAGTTTAACTCCTCATACCACACACACTTTTTTAGACGAATGCTGAAGTTCGAAACCCAACTCTGTGATACCGTTGACAAAATACTGCTGTTACTCGGTCACGTGCCTGGTGCCTAGCAAAAACGCGAACGTAAACACATAACGTAGCACCAAACATCTGGACGACCCCGAAAGAACGTCAGATCTCCTTCACTCGGACGCTTATTGTCCAAATAAACGAGGAGCGAAATTGATAAAATTGCATATGGAGCTGATTAGAATTATCGAGAGCATATGACTTTAATTTTATATTTAATATTTGCTGTAGACCAAGACATTGGAGAAAGTGCTGCGAATGCTTCTGTGTTCTAATATTTCCCGAAAAATTAGAGGAAAATATAGTAGTCGATGTGTTCGTCTGTCTGACTTCTTCCTTTGACGGCATAAGTTTGCTTGGGACTGACATATTTTAAACTCATGTTCATGAAAAGAACAATTTCCGCCAAACTCAGTTGCACAAAAATAAGCTAATATTTAGCGTATTTCGATCTCCAGTCGACACGCTTGTTTTAAAGTTCCGTATCAGAAATAATCAGCGTAGATTTATGCCGATTGGGGGGATAGGACGGGAGTTCCGCTTTTGTTCCGGATGTAGTGACGTATCGCTATCAGGGCTGGAAATGTAACAAATGACACATGTATCTGTGTTATAAAATGTGTCAGCAGGACATGCCTGCGTTCTGTGGACTCAAATTTAGTAATAAATAAATAAATAATAATAATATAACAGAGCGCTATCAAGAGCCTTTCGAAATACGCGATCATCTCGTTCCTACTCATATTCATTGTCGTCATAGGAGTTGACTTCATGTTCTCCAACAGAGGAAAGAACCGGGGCTTGTGTTACTTTTCCAACAGTTCATAGCTTAAATTTATAAGGCTTGAATTGACGGAAATATACTTTAAGTTTTGATCACACAAATACAATTGAATAAATCGTACAAACATGTTACTTTTTTTATAAGTTTAGATCACGAAGCTTTCAAAATTTAGCCACAGAATGTGTTTTACAAAAATTAACAGTCATGACGGTTGCAAGTTGAAAAGGTTATTGATGTACTCATTTGGTAAGGCTTGACTTGAACAAAACTTAACACTTGAAGAAGTCCAGGACTTGTTTCAAAATAAAATAAAAAACATGATAATTGCTTTAGGTTTTGGTACCTAACGTTTTTAACAGCATACAAAATTATACTGAGTGCAGCCATTCAGTATAGTCGGGACCACCTTGTCCGCTATAAAATCGGGCGAGGTTGTGTGATTTTAATGGCGGACATGGTAGCTTCTGAACAGACTGCGCAAATGACTGCTCGTGGCATTTGATACATGTTTGCAGGCGTGGACACAATTATGATCTTATATGATGTCTTGAAGTTCAAACACCGTCATCGGCCACTGGAATTATGTCGGGATCCAGCATAAACATGCTCTTGTGGACGAGATACCTCTCACTCACGACGAAAGTTAGTATAAACCCTTGTTTTGTTTTAACCTTATTGTAGCTCGATTGCATCGAAAGCCTGAGGCTTATTGGGAAGCTATATGGCACATTTCATTGAAAAAAAAAACAGTACTTGGTGTCTTTTGGGGAGATGTAAGGAAAGCTGCGAAAGCGGTGATCAAAGCCATCACATCTCAGTGGCTAGGCAGACATATCCACTTCACCACAGCAAAATTTAGAAGGTTTAAGACAATATTGGGTATTGCTGATTACAGATACGTTTATTTAGTAAGTATCGGAAAAACATATACACGAGCCCTGTCGAGTAGTTTAGGGTTTAGTGACGATAAAATAAACTTATCTGGGTTCAGCATTGACCTGGTATTTTATTTATGCCATCGTTTTTCATTTTGCTATATGTACTCTGATCAATTGTGAGACTGTAATCGATGTTTCATTTAACGGAAACATTTTGAACGTGGCGTAAAATAAAAAATACATACTTTTTTGTCAATAAGTATATTTAAATAATCATTAAACTTGCCTGTTAAAATCAGCATTAGCTTTAACATTGGGTTGCTCAAAATAACGCTGGCTTTTAACGGCCAGTTTAACGGCAGTTTTTGCCGTTAACTTTAATTGAGGTCTAAAGCACAATAAAACGCTAGGTTTCAAAATGGCTTCTTCGCCGTCCGTTCCTTCTTTTATAACATTGAATGATGCTGAATCTTTATAAACTTCAGAACTTATGACATGCTGTTCGTTGGCCATAGCAGCCTCTGGTACGGTCCCTTCACTCGTTTTCTTCCTTTCAAGCTTTTCCTGAGTAACAGAGGTCTTACATTCCCTTTTTAAGTTTTGCCACTTGTTCTACATTCATCAGCACTTTTCATTGCAACCCCTTGTGAATAAATCTCTTTTGCTTTCTTTAGCCATGTTCCTGTTTCGTTTTGTTTCTCAAAGTATTTGACAACTTATAAGAAAGTATTGCAAAAATGTTCTCCTCTTTTACAAGTTCTTCCAACTTGAAAGTTTAAATCGTACTAAAATTTACATTGCGTTTTTTTCTTTTTATTTCAGGAAAAGAATTGTCTGCTGTGTTGGAGGCCATTTTGGATAACAGGAACAGGAAGTTGAAATTTGGAATGGATTGTGTGATATAACACTGACGTAAAGGCTTAACGCTGCGTTAATTAACGTCAGCGTTAAAACTGTTTCAGCAGCATAAAGTTAAAGGCTGATTAAATTACGCTGCGTTCTTAACGGAGGTAAAGCTTAACGTTAATGTTATCTTAACGGTGCTGTGAGCAACCCGGCCCTGGCCTTGTGGATTCTAAATTACAGGTCAGATATCAGTAATGTAATAGATCCATGTCAGATTTCAATAAACACCTGGGATTCAGGTTGGTAATAGTGAACTATTCCAGGTATTATAAATACAACAAGTTGTCCCATTGGAATAATATACAAAATTTCATGTTCTCTTATAGAAATAAACAACTTAACTTGTCACTCAATATATCAAGTTGCGTTGTATGCAATTATATGCGTAAACACATAATTCCTAATGGATAAGGTTAAACAACATTTTAAGATTTTAACCCTTAAATTTGTATTCGTATCCGAAAGAATTCAATATTTAAAGTAAACTACCCTTCGGTGTTTATAAGGCCAGTGCTCTAACTTCTTTGGAAAGTGTCGACATCGCCAGTTGTCACATAGATGTGGATGCATTCGAACTATGTCAGGTTTCGTTTTTGGTAGCAACATTACGTCACATGCGTCAGCATAAGGCGGATAGCTTGTAGACGACACATTGCATATTGCAGACACGTGCAAATCAAGTGTAAAAATACTTTCGTCCAGAAAATGTGAACACAACATAAAGCATAAGTGTGTTGTGCAAATGTAAAACGAAACGTCAGTGTCCGGATTTATGACAGTAATACCCTATCTCACGTGTTGCACTATTTTTCATATTGTTAGATTTTAATACAAATTTATTATACGTGCGATTGATGTTCAATGTTTACTAGAACGAGGACATGGGGCGCTATGCGTCTGAGTTGATTATTTCTGGTCTTAGCTAATGGAACTAATGATACTCTATAATCTAGTTTCCAGGAAAATGGGACCGGTAATTATTAGATTTACCTGTTTCGAGTATAATAGGATTCGGCGAGACTTGATTTACTCGTGTCTTACCTTTCACAAAAACGGCGCTTGTCAGGAAATGGCCAGTTCTGAGGATTTAGAGGTCGGCAGATGCGCCATGAAAGCCGGCGTCAACATACAAAGCTCTCTTGACAGATTCGAGGGGGGGGGAAGTTTCCACCCGGATAATATAAACGACTACATTCCTGGGCCGCCACCGCAGTGACTTATTTATTCTTCGAGGAATAAACCAAAAGGGGTAAGAAAACTGTTGTACAGTTTTTCCACGAAAACGGACTCGAGAGTGCTTAAATAAGTCTTAAGCGTTCGATGCAACTGATGCGAAAGTAAGTTTAAAATAAGTTGGCCTTCGTTTATATCACATTTATTGCTATATATAACGTATCCATTATAATATAATTCAGTAAATGCATGCAAGGATTTTAAAATGCGACGAGTGCCTATTAATTATTGTTTTACTGCAATGAAATACACGTCAAAAATCGTTTTTTTTTTCAATTTAAATTTTGTTTTAATGTGAATGAAAAATGTACACTTTTTGTAAAGGGAGGCTCAGTAAATGCATGCCAGGATTTTACAATGCGACGAGTGCATATTAATTATTGTTTTACTGCAATGAAATACATGTTAAGAATCGTTTTTTTTTCAATTTACATTTCGTTTTAATGTGAATGAAAAATGTACACTTTTTGTTAAGGGAGGTTCGGCTGAATGTGTGCCCCTAAAACGGAAAATCATGTGACAGATTATGTCTAAATTTGGCATCCAGCTTGAATATTTATAGAAAATAAAAGGTTACTGCAAGCTTCGTTGTATATAAGAATAAAATAAACCCTTATTTTATTCGTGCCGAGCCTCATATATTACACAACTTTTAGGCAGTAATGTGTTTTTTTCTCGTTTTTTTCGTACATCTACGTCCCACATTTTATAGGAAATAAGGAAAGGTAATCGCAGCGACGCTGCGTTTAATTAAAATAGTATACTGTACATACGATGTCCGTTGTTATACCCTGCCCCATTAAATACAAACTATTAAATACAGTATTTTGAACGTGTATTTCAGGGTTCCTTTGTTCTGCAGTCAACTCAGCGTCACGTGGCATAGGATGGAGACTCGTGACATGCTCGTGTTTATCACCTGCTCTACAAGACGCACGTGTACGGGCGCAACATGGCGGCCTCCTACAAGAAATTCTTCTCGTAGAAAAAAGTCAAGACATTACCGAACGGAGTTCCCACCATGAAAAACGTGTAGTATTAGAAAATTAGCATTTTTTAATTATTTTTTTTGCAGGGAGCATTCTCAGTATCGTTCCTTAACAATGGTTACCTCGATGTTCAAGTATGGCCACGCAAATTTAATACATAGTAACTGATATTTGGTCGTTATATGGAGCACCCATAAATCGTTTTGTTAACCATTAAACTTGCGTGTATATGTGTATCTTTTTAATCTTTAATCTTTAATCTTTGGCATGGATGCATTACATTATTCAATTCGATAAGCGATTCAGAAGTAAATTTATAGTTAAGGATGAGTGTGTATATTTATATTAAAAAAGGCGTCGTGCATGTTTCTATAATTTCTCTCATTTAAAATGTCATACAACTCCCCGAAACACCCTATAACTTGTATCCAATTAAAACACATGACGTTGCATAATAAAAAATAAATGATGCTTTGTAAATTGAAACGCTCATTATTTAATTAACCTCTGCACATGTATGTCATCAGCAACACAACATGTGGGTTCCCCAAAAAATGTAATGCACACAGACTAAGTAGAATAACGTTCAGAGCACGGTGTTTGTAAACTAGTGATTGGCGCTTGATTTCACAAACAATATTATTTGTCGTTGAAATTGTTATATGCCAGAGATGAAAATGGCGGTTATTAAGATCATAAATAATGAGAAAGACTGATGATGACGACTGATGATGAAGATAAACATTTGTGATTATTTATATGATGATGATGGTGATCATTATAACACACGCTATGGTCATAATGCTACTTCTATTGCTGCTGATTATAATGCCGAAGATAAGAAGGCGTAGAAAATAAAACGATGGTTTCTCTTGTATTTGAATCAATCCGTCGATTCGTAATATTTCGGACACGAGTCGGATTAATTTAAGATCCCAGAGAAGCTTACGTAATTTTCTATTTTAAGTTTATTGGTGATACCGGAGCTTTTTTCAGAATTGTCACCCTAAAAACAGATAAAGGAATGCACTCAAAACACGGAACGATGTCACGGAATTACGATGCCAAATTTCGATATTTATTTCATGATTGTGCATCGGAATTTCGCTTTGCAGTTTCGCTTTTTGACTTGGTTTCTCGTGCTAATAATATATGAAACAACGAGTGGCCTTAACAGAACACAAAATCAGAGAGACAAAACAAGCTTGCCCTCGTTTTAAATATTTCAAAGAATGCAAATGATAGAACACAAATATTAAAAATTTATCACATACATGGAAAATTTAAATATATATTAACGTTTAAGAACCAAAAATGGATTGTATTTTATAAACTTTGAATTTTCCAATACTACTAATTTTGGAAAAAAATCAACTGCTTATTTTGATATTTGAACAACTTTAAAGTATTGCAAATATATTATTAATCTAAGCAAATACATGTAATGACATTTACAAAAACTAGGAATATTTGTGAACAAATCCTTATTTGACATTTTAAGCACCAGCTGTCAAGGATTAGCTGCCCACCACCCAGCAGTCATTGGACGGTTTAATAGCATACATACTTTCAAAGCCGTGCAATCATAGTACAAGGATAAGCAGCCAACCACCCAGCAGTCATTGGTCGGTTTAATAGCATACATACTTTCAAAGCCGTGCCATCATAGTACAAGGATAAGCTGCCAACCACCCAGCAGTCATTGGACGGTTTAATAGCGTACATACTTTCAAAGGATAAGCTGCCAACCACCCAGCAGTCATTGGACGGTTTAATAGCATACATACTTTCAAAGCCGTGCCATCATAGTACAATGATAAGCTGCCAACCACCCAGCAGTCATTGGATGGTTTAATAGCATACATACTTTCAAAGCCGTGCAATCATAGTACAAGGATAAGCTGCCAACCACCCAGCAGTCATTGGACGGTTTAATAGCATACATACTTTCAAAGCCGTGCAATCATAGTACAAGGATAAGCAGCCAACCACCCAGCAGTCATTGGACGGTTTAATAGCATACATACTTTCAAAGCCGTGCCATCATAGTAACCAATCGGCTGATGATCTATGCATCTTAGTCTCGCTCTGGGGAAACAGGGCTTAATGCTTTTGCGTTAAGTGTCGTAACGTATTAGCCTTGAAGTCCGCCCAAGCTAATCAGGGACGATACTTTCTTCCTTACCTAGATTTTCGCTTAGAAGAGACTTAGTTAAACGCAAAATACCATAACATTGGCAAGTGTCGACCCTGATTAGCAATATCGGACTGCACAGGCCAATCTTGGACGACACTTTACGCCCGCGCATTAAGCCCCGTTTTCCCAGGACGCGATTCAAAAAAAATTATATAAATATTTCTTCTTGTAAGTTTGTAATTTAACCGTCGATCGAGTGGTCGGTCGGTAGGTCGGTCGGGCATTCGGATGGTCTATCCGAAGACATATCATTAATCAATGAATGTATAAAGCGTACATATATATTTCCTTCAGCAAAATTCATTGTATGTTTGCTCAAATAAGGTTGAGATATTCGTTTTTTGACAGCGATATATGCTTATTAATTATGCTAAAACACTTCAATATGGATCTACTTATTCATTCGATTATGAACTTGTTTATCTATCAAATGGCGACTTTTCACAGTTATCAATTTGACCCATTTCCACTCTCTGTCGTTGTGCACATAGAGAGTTACATGAAGGTGTTAAGGTCATCCCTCTGACACACCTGCCCCCCCCCCCCTCCCCCCCCCTCTGTATCTCTCCGTATAGCGCAACAAGGACCGACCAGCGAATTAAAAGTCAGTGGTATTATTGATAAGGGCCCTGTTTTATTCACCATCATACGACAAGTTAGTTATTTTAAATTCGACATTGACGATAGGTTTGTTCCTGTGATTTATGACATTAAAGAAACGGTATCGTTCTTTTTTTAAACTTTACTTTTTCCAAACTGTTGATTCCTTTTTCCCAAATTACGGAAATAAGAATTCCTTATCATGTTAACATGTTCTTTGTAAATGTATGTGTTAAGGCGATGTACTCTGTACAAGTCTTTAATAAAAATGTATGTCTATCTGTCATTTAAGACATTAATGCAATGAAGTATTTACAAATGTCAGAACGTAACATGTTTGCGCCTTTAAGGATTCTTTCGATCTGACGATCGTTCGATCGTGAACATTATAAGCCTATGACAGGTTCAGTTACGATTTTATTTTGTAGTTTCCAAAAAACAAGATAAAGGTGAACAGAGATACGGCCAGTTTAAAATAAAGGACGCGTGGAAGACGCTAAGAATTGTTTTAATACAATTCTTACCTTAAATTATTTTAGATGATTTAACAAAGTTTAGATTGAAAAAGAAAAAAATCATCATAGCGTAAATACTTGTGTTAAATAGCATGCACCACAGAACACAAATTTATAAACCCGTACGAAAGAATTTCAAAGTACTTAAATTATTTATTTAATTGTCTTTTTTAAGTTGAGCATCTCTCAATAATGTATAGGTATTACATATTTTCAACAGCAGATCAGTAGCAATTCAAATTGTGAACATATATTTGTTTTTAAACATTTTCCTATAGTTCAACTTCAGTCGCGCTTTCGGAAATCTGACACCAGTTCTAGCCAGAAAACGGAACTGTATGTTTTATAATTCATTAAAGCGTAAACATTTGAAACAGTCGAACTAACATAGGGTCGAATATCACTAAAACTAACCGTAATCTTAATGTATTCTTCGAGTAACTGTCACGCATTTTAAGAAAACGGGCTGATAAAGCCTTTTTTTGCGCCCATAATGACAGAAAGCCGCGTTGATAAGCCGTAACTCAATTGTGTTTAATATGGTAATCATATAAGCGTCTTACTGCATATTTAGTAACAGTATTATCAAGCATCGAACAGCCCTTTTATATTTTACGTTTTCGGAAACGACGTCTTTTGCAAAGTAGTAACACGCGCGGGGTGCAGCACTGTTTTAGTGCCAATAATAATGACATAATTATTCTTGAAGCTGTTATTCCCAAATGGGTCGGATGTCATTTGGGCGTCGATTTTAATTCTACTTATTTCTAATGGTACAGTGATGATAATACTGTTTTTGTTTTATGAAGTGTAGTAATTGTGAATATTTGTCGTTATTTTCTTAATAAATAGATCTTGATTTTATCAGGCACGTACTTCAGTAAACAATTAAGATAAAGATTGTCTGTTGTTGACGTATTAATGATTTGGTATTTATTCAATCATTAATATTAAGTAGCAATTCTACTGGTAGTTCTAGAAGCACAAATGACAAACTAGCCGTAACATGTAGTTTGAGAAGAGAATTTATTATAGTTGTGATAATTCCTTTAGTATTATTATATGAAAAGTCAATTCGTTTATAATCGCAGCTAAATGTAAAGTACCTTGGAACCCCGGAAGTTCCCTCGCTCGCGTACCGGGGCTTCGGTCGGTAGGAGGTGGCATGGCGTATCAACAATTCCTTTTCGCATATTCTGGAAACACTTCCGGAAATGAAGAAAACAGCTGCCCGCCGTCGGCTGTGGACAAAGGGAAGTGCTGAGTCTGCGATTGCGAAATGCAACTAGAGGCGACGTCATCGAGTCATGCATGCACACCGACGCCAAAGAATTGTCCAAGCAAGTGGTGGATGAACACAAGTGCCGACAAGCATGAGACCAACACAGGGAATGGTAATCAATATGTTTCAAGATGCAGAAGGGTTTTGCACATGTATTCCGTTTGGATGCGTTTCATATCGTTATTAAAAGGAAGGCATGAACTATATTTTGTTTAGCGAGTGCTTTATTGAGCGTTTTGTTCCATTTCTTTTTCAATCGTATTTCGCATCATCATTTCAACTAAACGTATTTTAGCTATTTTCAAAAGGATATGTATTATGTATGACGTTTGCATTAAAAACAAAACTTGTGTTAACTAAGAAGATTAAGATCGATATTATTTACTTTACACGAACCAGGTGCACTTCCGATCAGCGGCGGCACGTACCGAAAGTTCAACGACATGTGCATGTTGTTGTGCCACGATGGCGACACGCTAAGCACCACAACAAATGAGACTGGCTGTCAGACGTGCGCATGCGTGGATTCAGAGCCGTGTAGAAGTATCACTTGATCTGTGGTAGTGTTGGTGATGATGATGGTGGGGTGATGTTTTTATTTTGAGCGGGTAATGTTGTGGAAGTGATGATGCTGACGAAGAATTGTAGAAGGATGAGAATAGTAATGATTTTTATGATGGTGCCGATTGATTATGATGTAGGTGGTGGTGCTACTGCTTCTGAGGCTGCTTCTAATGATGATGATAAGGTTGATTATAACCATGTTGCTGATGATGTTGATGATGATTATGAAGATATCCATGATGATGATGATGATGATGTGTCGGTTGATGATGGTAGCGACGGGGTTGCTATTGTATTTGATGATTATGATCATGATGTCGGTTCTGATAATGATGATGATGATGATGGTTATTATTATGATGATGATGATGATGATGATGATGATGATGATGATGATGATGATGATGATGATGATGATGATGATGATGATGATGATGATGATGATGATGATTATAATGATGATGATGATGATGATGATGATGATGATGATGATATTGATGGTGATGCATTACATGCTTAAGCATTTTCACTTTAGAGCAAAAGTATGGACTCTCCACGAATACCACTCTAGGATCTTCGCAACATTACGCGTCACAGCAAAATTTGGAACAAACCACAAAAGAACCAACCACTTCAGCATCCGGTATGAGCTCTTCAAGCGGAAACGGGCTCTCATTATCCGGGAGCGGTCACGGCGCAAGTGCTGGAATAGACTCTTGGGGATCTGGTTCAGGAACCGGAGGCAGTGGCGGGAGTGGTGATAACTGAAATGCAGCGTCGGTTGGAGACAGTGACGGGAGCGCTTCAGTTGGCGGGATGGACGCATGAGGAGCTATTAACGTCTTCTAGCTGTTTCGGGCCGATGTGTCCGGGAAGCGGAGGTACTGTTATTTCGTTTTTTTTTCATTTAACCTCATCAAAAAAATATGAGGCTCGTTCTTGTAAAACGGAGTTTAATGCATAAATGATATTAAAAGGAATTCGCGCATGCTAATCAGGGACGACAGTTTCCGCTTTTAAGGAATTTACTGTTTAAAAGAAGTGTCTTCTAGACGAAATTACCAGTCTTGGCGGGAAGTGTCGTCCCTGTCTTGGCGGGAAGTGTCGTCCCTGTCTTGGCGGGAAGTGTCGTCCCTGTCTTGGCGGAAGTGTCGTCCCTGATAAGCCTATGCGGACTGCACATACTAATTTGAGACGTTTATAAAGCATATGTATTAAACCCAATATTCCAAAAACGCGGCTAATATAGTGTCCATCTTTTGGTCGAGGGGTTCCGAGTTGTGTCACCGCTTTCATAATTTCCAACCATAAAGAAATGGGTTTAGCATTCAACTAATTCAATAGTGTCTTATTGCGGCAAATTTTAAAATACACTCATACGGTGTTTAAATAAAAAGACAAATAACAAGTGACCCCGTTGATGGTATTCTATCAAAAACCTCAATATGCGTAGATGGCATTTTGTACTTCATGTTATGGTATAACACATAGAAGACATTTTGTACTTCATGTTATGGTATAACACATAGAAGACATTGTGTAATTCATGTTATGGCAAAACACATAGACAACGCCCTTGTCTCTTTTTCAATATAAGTTTTGACCTGTTTATTTACATGCCCACACGGAATGGGAAACATGATACATTGCACATGTCCTTCCGTCCGACCACCCGTGGTTAACCGATTAAATAACATTAATGTGTAAATGAATGTAAAGAAAGGACTTATGTGTGCGACGACTTTTTGAAGAATAATCTCAATTAGTTTTTTGTAATATGTATATTAAAGCGGGACTGCACGAATTTTATATGTGTTAAATTGTAATAAATTGTTACATTATATGTTACAATAACACAAAATAGTCAAGAAAAAAATTATACATTGAAGACCAATTTCATAAAATGCAGCAAAGACAGATAAGCTCCCCGAGCCGATTGTGACGAAGATATATTCCGTACATATGTTCCTACAATAACCGAAGCATTCGTCTTTTTTATAAGGACCGGAGTTAGTGTTTGTGTGTCGTATGAATAGATATCGTTGCCGGAAATTAAAATGATCCGTAAAAATAAATTTAGATTCACATCGTATATGCATGATATGCATGCTGTCAAATTCGACTATAATACAGACATTTTCGATTTCAGAATAAAATATCTGGCTTATTTCGCATTTTTCGACACATGTTCTTCTTAACTTTTATTTTAATTTATATCGAAATATATGTCTTATGTGTTTTTTTACACATTTTATATAAATTCACAAAGATTTGACAAAATCGTGCAGTCCCACTTTAAGAATCACAAAACACGCACATTTAATGAATACGTACATTATATATGCACTATTTTAAGAAAATATTACGCATCCGCAAATCGACGTTATAAAACCTTGAGTTAATCTCTTACACTTCTATATTGCATGACCTATGTATGTTTAATTGAACATGTATTTCACTAGTATAATGACTTAAACTGTGTCTATGCAGTGGCCTTATGTGGGGAAATTGATGAATTGAGGTCATTTTCGAGCGTGCGATGCCTACGAAGTGAGTTCGGATCATAAATTTCGCTTGTATCGTTCGTCCGTCCCGCTTCTTGGCGGAAAATAAATCGAAACGTGATATAGGGGTCCAAATCATAATTCATGCTATGAAAGAAGGAGCTGGATGGAGTTGCATGGAAGAATGACTCTTAATGGATAAATCCGATTTTTTTAAATGTCGCCAGGATAATGAAGATGTTTTTTTTCCATATTTTACAACAAACTTTGTTTTAAGATGCCACATGGCGCGTATTTACACGAGCACTGCATTTCTTCATTACAGGCGGCATCAACCCGATGTTTCCGGTAGTCAGTGGAAGCGGTAATGGCGGCTGCACGGGCCCGTTCTGTATGGGCGCTGGAAATGGCGGCAGTGGAGGAGCCAGAAGTGGCGGTGGGATGATAGGCGGACCCAGGGGAGTGAGAGGTAAATATTGGCGTCCGTTCCCGTTGTTATTGCTGGCCGGACACGAAATTCGCCAAAGGTTGTCAAACTTTGACGTCATCGAGCCACGCATTGCAGCTGGGAGAGGCACCACCGGGGAACTAATATACACATGTCCGGTTTGCTCTTCGGATAGAGGGATGTCCTCTGGTTTTTCCGGATCTCCGCCCAACAGCACACCAAAATTACATATACAGTGACAATACCTTAATTGCTGTAAATTGCTGCTTTAATTCAGTATTCGACCAAACGTCCTTGTTTGTAGAAAGTAAATGCAGTCACGGACGCGTAAGGACCTTATACACTTTGAAATGCAAATTAACTCATAAATGAACATTGGGACATTGATCCACAAACATCAACTTGATCTCCTTCACAATGCGAGTGTTTGTCGTTTCAGTTGTTGTTAAATATTTTCATATTTTTTTGTTATACTGGCACATTTTCCGTTTTATTGTTATAAAATTTTTCACATACAAAATTGATTCAACACAGTTCAAAAATACTAATCAACGAAAAAAGAAATAAAAAATTGATTCAGAACAGTTCAAAAACACGAATCAATGAAAAAGTAAATGTAAAAAATTAAAAAAAAAATGTCAAAAGTGTAATGTGTAAAAAGTATGATTTCTGAAAAGTGTAATTTGTATAACGCACGATTTCTGAAACGTATAATCTGTGACTACTACTACTACTACTTCTTCTACTACTACTTCTACTACTACTACAGTACTACTACTACTACTACTACTACTACTACTACTACTACTACTACTACTACTACTTCTACTACTACTACTACTTCTACTACTACTACTACTACTACTACTACTACTACTACTACTACTACTACTACTACTACTACTACGACTACTACTACTACTACTACTACTTCTACTACTACTACTACTACTTAACTACTACTACTGCTACTACTACTACTACTACTACTACTACTTCTACTTCTACTACTACTACGACTACTACTACTACTACTACTACTACTACTACTACTACTACTACTACTACTACTTCTACTTCTACTACTACTTCTACTACTACTACTACTACTACTACTACTACTACTACTACTACTACTACTTCTACTACTACTACTACTACTACACTACTACTACCTACTACTACTACTACGAACTACTACTACTACTACTACTACTACTAACTTCTACTACTACTACTACTACTACTACTACTACTTCTTCTTCTTCTACTACTACTACTACAACTACTACTACTATACTACTACTACTACTACTACTACTACTACTACTATCTACTACTACTACTACTACTACTACTACTACTACTACTACTACTACTACTACGACTACACTACTACTACTCTACTACTACTACTACTACTACTACTACTTCTATTACTACTACTACTACTACTACTTCTACTACTACTACTACTACTACTACTACTACTACTACTACTTCTACTTCTACTACTACTACTACTACTACTACTACTACTACTACTACTACTACTACTACTACTACTACTACTACTTCTACTACTACTACTACTACTACTACTACTACCACTACTACTTTTACTACTACTACTACTACTACTACTACTACTACTACTACTACTACTACTACTACTGCTACTACTACTACTACTACTACTACTACTACTACTATACTACTACTATCACTATTTTTCAATCTTACAACTGACGCATACTTTACAATTCAGAGATTCATTTTAAGGAATAGAAGGTAATAGTTGTTCGAAAATACGTATGTATTGAACTACAACACGCCATTTATTCTTTGTATATGTTAATTAAGGTTACGCATGCGCAATTAATTTCCTTCTATATTACATATAAAATAGTTGAAGTTCGATATCAATTTTTACCATGATCAAGCGCATACCCACTATATCATCATACATCATTGGAAAGATTAATGCATAATCTTTTGAAAAAAATGCATGTCATTAAATTCTATACGCGCAAACTCAAAATATTTACCTTAGAATAGGCAAACCGGTTTTGACAGCTGTGCAGACAACCATTTTGGGCTCAAATAGTATGACCTACTTTCAAAGCCGGGAACCATCAACACAAAAAGTAGAGCACAAAAATGGCTTATTTTCTTATTGCTTACAAATATACCTTCAAGTTGATACCAAAACCAACCATTTGTAATGTATTTTACAAATCCTAGGCAGCATGCACTTAACAATGTGTGCTAAGTATCAAACTGACTGCATGTAACCCTGCAAACAGGAGTTCCGGTTTGGGGTTATGTGACCTTAAGTGAATAACAAATTGTGAGTCAAAGGCTGATATGTGCCTAGGAAGATTATTTAGGTCCTTATTTTTATCACAAAATCTCTTTTTAAATCATCGCAGAACGAAAGTAAGGCGCCTTACCCCTGCGTGTGGTTACAGTGATTATACATACTTTAATATAAAAATGAGTCACCTAATTTTCTCTGAAACTACATGACCCCGTGGTTTTACAAGCTGAGCTGTTTATTTTCTGCCAATCGAAGGTTATGATATTATTTTTAAAATTTAAATCACATCTTTCTTGTGAAATTTGACATTGTTCATATTAATACACTTCGAAACAACCTGCATGTGCATAGTGGTAATTGTTCAGGTTACAACGACAAGTGCGTGGGACCGGAGCGCTCGGCAAAAGTGGGACAAAGTATGTCGCCTGAATTTGATATCTTCCCGAGAGTTTTGTCGCGTTTGGGCTGATTTGGGCGATTACTTCTAAAAAATACCAACACTTGTGTGTTTGTGTTTAATCCGAAATATATCTTGACCATTAGACACTTGACAGCAAATTGTTGGTGGTCTCTTTATTTTCTTTATATTTTGAACTCATCGCAATCACTCGAACCCAACATCCTGTAAACCCGCCTCATCCTGCAAATGCGCTAATTTTAGAATTATGAAATACACGCAACTATGTTTTGTAAATGTATACATAAATATTAATCACACATTGATTCGTTTTACTGGCTCTGTTTTGAAAATTTACTTACTGTTGTTAATATCTTGTTTTTGTGATTATCAGGATTTAACTGACCCTGAAGCAAAACGGGTTTGATTCAGAACAAGTGTTTGGATTGTAGTGAATTGCATAACCAGGCCAGCCAAGTTTTATTCACTGTTCAGCATCCCCATGATGTTTTATAAACTCGCATGTAAGAATTCAAAAGTCATTAATATACTGTTATTAAACAGTTTTACCATGTATACTTCTAATAGTTGTACATTTTTACCATATTTATTTCGAACAGTTGGGTTATGTAACCCATAACCCTTTGTAAGACCCGCCCCTTCTTGCATTTGTGATTTTTTTTCTATATGTCATCACTCTTCTGAACAATTGAAAAATACAGGGGCTTTTGGTGGTTTAATTTTAATTTGAATTATTGATATGAAATCAACATTTAACTTATATGTAATATAATTATCTGTTGAAATGTATATTATTACCTCATTGTACCCAAAATCGAATATAATGATGAAACGATACACCAATGCTTTTGTTGTTTTTAAAAAAGGAAAATAAACGAACAGAAACGACGTGTTATGCAAAAAGATTAAATAGAGGATATTTGTTCATGTCAGTGTAAGATCGTTTGTTATTTCACGAGAGATCATATACAATATATTTTCAAGAATGGCGCAGCTATAAGTGAAAATATTATTGTTCTATGATCACGAGTGAATAATTCTTTTATGCCCCTTTTTCAAGACAATAATCAACAGCTGTTTCCCTTTCGCTGAAAAGTTACCCTTTCTCCCGTGGCATGCATCAATACATTTCAAAACACAAAATGACGTCATAAGTGTGACGAAATGACTTTGAAGCATGTGAAGAAAATTATGAAATAATTACTATTTTATAACATGCGATACTCCAATGAACAAACACGTATACTGTACCTATATTGACTTTATCTTTATTGAATTATCTGTATATTTATCCTGATTATCGATTATAATCCGATATATATACTTGCAATTTGACACGTGGCCCTTAATTAACACCACGGTAAGGGACATTATACTTTTTAAGGAAAATGACAGAATTACATTTCCGTTGTGTTCGACCCTTTCCGTATTTTATTGTTTGACCAGAAAAACCTTCGCACATTCATCAATACATCAAGAAGTTGAAGAAAATGTTCAGTATGAACATAATTTAATATGATATTTTTTTTCTATTTCAATATTCGTTACCATTGTGTAATAGTTTATTAAAAACCCAATCGGGAATCCTCGGACAATTCCGCCATACCGGCGATGTGTAGCCCACTGTCCGAAGTGTTCAGATTGTTATAAAACCCGTACGTTCAATAAAAACTCTTTCCGCGGATATGAGCCCTTGTCGTTTTGCAGTCATAACCCTAACATATAGGAAGGAAGCAAATTTTGCCTCTAATTGTGTACATTTATGTTAATATGCGGAAACTGATATTGTTAGGCACAGTTATTTTCAATGATTTGTTTTCAATAAACAATTTTATTCATCGCAACTAGACATATCAACGACGCTGTTACTGACTTGAAGAAAGGACTTTGTTTAAAAAAACATTTTGGTTCCAAATGCAGAGTAACGAATTGTTAAAAACGCTATTTTCACGACTACATAAAACATTGACACAGTAAACATCGCGGGAATATTACGTTTGTTTATTTCCGAGGAACGAACACAAAACTCCATTCTGCGTGGAATGTTCGGTAAGGCCTTTAAATAATTAATTCATATGGTTTGTTTACGATATATGTACTTATAGGCCATTACCTTTTACCACAGCACGACACTATGATAATTCGTGCCACTACCAGTTCGTGCCTCTGATATTTGTGTAGGGAGGCATTGGACGTTTCGTCCCACTGATAACATATAGACTGATAGGTGTGAAAAATACCGTATGGATGTGAATCACAACGAGACGTATATTTAGTATTTACTGTTAATTACATAAAATGACGTCGGAAATTTACCTTTTGCTTTAGAAAGCTTATGCTTTATCGTTGAAGTTCTTCTTGAATGCTCTGAGCGTTTATGAGTACATACGTACAGCTCATAGTTCTTTTTGTTCAAAGGCAAAATCAATGTAAAAAAAATATGTATCACGAATGTCTATAAAATCGAGTTCAATCAACCTAATACATTGTTACAAACACAATATATGTTGCAATCGACATCAATGTGCGTGTATTTTGTTGAGAAATGCTCAAAACATTAACTTGATAACGAATCGTATGGCGAAAGATGTGAATTATCGATAAGAGCAAAGCAAAAGAAAAGGTTACACTGCACAAATTGTTTTCACCGTAGAATCTGACGATCTGGTCTTATGGTAGCAGTTGAAATTGTATTGTGTATCACAGTGTAGTTTGAATAAGGACACATTCTTATGACTGTATTCTCGCTGCAATCGGATAAGTGTCATGTTCCATTAGTAAGTTGAATAATATCGGGTATGCTTGCATTGTAAACAAGTTGTTATTAAAATAAAGATAAAATGTGGTGTTGGTGTAACTTTTACTATTTTACTAAGTGAATGAGGTTTGAAATGCTATGAAAGACTTGCTGCATCAATTAAAATATTTATTGAACATATTCCATATTTGTTTTCGGTAATAAGGCTAGATTATTTAAAGGGATCTTTTCACGCTTTGGTAAATTGACAAAATTGAAAAAAGTTGTTTCAGATTCGTAAGTTTTCGTTTTAGTTATGATATTTGTGAGGAAACAGTAATACTGAACATTAACCATGCTCTAATATAGCCATTATATGCATCTTTTGACGATTTTAAAACCTAAAAATTATAAAGCGTTGCAACGCGAAACGATTGAATAATTTGGAGAGTTCTGTTTTTGTCGTTAAATTTTGTGAAACTACGAAGATTGCGTCTGGAATGTGTACTCGGCGGAATAGCTCAGTAGGCTAAAGCGTTTTTACTTCAGGACTCTGGCAGGACTCCAGGGGTCACTGGTTCGAAACCTGCTCCGGGCAATGTTCTTTTCCTTTTTTTATTTGTTTTTCTTGATTTTTTACTGGAGCTTTTACGATCCAATGTTTACATTTATCAATATAAAGCATTTAATGAATAAGTTAAAAAAATGCCAAAATCTGTGAAAAGGCCCCTTTAAAGGGGCCTTTTCAAAGATTTTGGCATGTTTTGAAGTTTGTCATTAAATGATATATATTGATAAATGTAAACATTAAATTTTAAAAGCTCCAGTAAAAAATCCAAAATAAAATTTAAAAAAGGAAAAAAAAAGTAGCCCGCAGCAGGGCTGGAACCAGTGACCCCCGGAATCCTGCAGTAAAAACGATTAGCCAACTGAGCTATCTTGCCAAGCATACATAAGATGCGTATTTTATACATTATATAAGCAATCTTCGTAGTTTCACAAATTTCAACGACAACAACAGAACTCTCCAAATTATTCAATCGTTTCGCGTTGCAACGCTTTATAATTTTTAAGTTTTTAAATCGTCAAAAGATGCATATAATGGCTATATTAGGCCATGGCAAATGTTCAGTAATACTGTTTCATCTCAAATATCTGAAACAACTTTTTTCAATTTTGTCAATTTACCAAACCGTAAATAGATCCCTTTAATATGCATGTACACATAGAAAAATATTGCAGACATACACACACGCAAAGTATAAGGTAATTGAAAAAAGAAACACCATAAAATAAACTTAACAAATAAAACAAGAAAGAATAAAGAATGAATATGCATTGTTGTAATGAAATATAAACACATACAGCTAATAGATTTACAGAAAGCGAAATCCTAAGCAAGATCGAGGGACACCACGCATAATCAATTGGTCCCTGTCGGCTCAGGTACTACTTATAAAGTACCCCCATGTACCCTTAGGTAAACTACCATGTTCCCGGGTACGAATTATACGCTTAAAGGCACCATACACTGTTTTCCATACACCAGGTTCCGTGTAGTAAACTTTAAAGTACCCTGGGTACCATATACACGCAAACAGCTGATAAATTTACATATATTTCCCTGTGTGTGAGCGTGCTTATTGAAAGCGAAAGACTAAGCACGATCGCGGGACACCTCACATAATTAATGCTCAACTGTTAATTGTCGGCTCAGGTACTACTTCAAAGTACCCTGTGTACTATTAGTATTAGGTATACTACAATGTTACCCAGGTACGGATAATACGCTTAAAGGCACTCGGCGAGATTCCAAGGCACTTTTAGTACAGTTTCCATACTCCGGATACTTTGTAGTAGCCTAAGCACGATCGAGGGACACCACACATAATTTACGCTCAATTGGTCATCGTCGGCTCAGGTACTACTTAAAAGTACCCCGGGTACTCAGAAGTATTCTACAATGTACCCTGGATACGGAAAATACGCACCCGGTCATACTACGGAAGACTTTTTAGAACTGGTATAATATACTTATATATTTTCTGTACCCCGCATACTTTGCAGTATATTTTTTAATTATCCCGGGTACTTTGAAGTGGTATCTGAGCCGACAATAACCAATCACGCATACTTTACTATTGCTTATATAATTATCATTATATATTTCGAGTCCGCATTAAAGACGTACATTAAGTTGACAGGTGGTAATGTATTTGTTCATTTGTTTACCATATGAGTGTTTTGGTATATACATGTATTGAAATACCTGAATTGTGTATGATAAATCTAGAAGGAGATGATTGTGGTTTTATACAAAATTGACCGGTACATTATTAAGTAAAACATGTGGTTGGGGAACAGCATGGTGTGATAAAAACAACATAGCCATGGTTTTATGTAGATTAAAATCTACAAGCCATAGTTTTGCCCAGTTACTTATAACTTGTAGGTCATGGTTCAGATCAATTTCAATGTTATATATATATTTGAGGTAGTACATTAGAGGGAAGTGTCATCGGCAAAAAGGCGGGCAGTACATTGAAGGTGCTTGACTATGTCGTTTACGTAAACAAGAAAAAATAATGGGCCTAGAACAAATCCCTGTGGAACACCGGCATTAAGCTCTAACGTTTGAGATATTGATGCACCAACCACGACGTTTTGAATGCAACTCCCTAGATAACTTTTTATCCAATTAAGTAAATTACCATCAAATCCATTTTGTTTAAGTGTGAAGAGTAGTCCTGTGTGTCAGACGTGGTCGAACGCTTTAGAAATATCACAGAAGACCATGCATGTGAGTTTCTTTTCATCAATACCTTTCGTTATTCGATCAAAAATGTTGATTAATTGAGCGACCGTGGAGTGACCTTTTAAGAAGCCCGACTGGTTCGAGTATATAAGTTTGTAAGCAAGAAGGTGGTTGTATAAATGTTTATAAACTATCCTCTCCATCAGCTTGCCTACGCAACTTAACAATGAGATAGGACGGTAGTTGGAAGGATTATTCGGTTTCCCCTTTTTAAATAGAGGCATTACAATCGCTTCTTTCCATTGGGCGGGATATGTACTTTCGTTTAGTGATTTGTAAAAGAGGATACAAAAAGGCTAAGCAATAGAATTACACGTTTTCTTAATGACAATATGACTTATGAGGTCACAACCGACGGCTTTATTGGTTTTTAAGCATTTAATAACATCTATAATTTCCGATTCTGATATGGGCAGGTTATATAATTTTGCGTTAGAGATATCTGAGAATTGTGGAAGAACACCGGCTGAGTCATTCAACGACGCAATGGAGGCAAAGTATCTGTTAAAACAGTTTGACTTGTCAGTATCTGACAAATGTACGATAAGATTGCCGTCAGAGTCCGTTGACTGTAAAGGTGGTATCGAATTCGGGTGAGAATTTGTTTTTATTAGTTGCTTTAGTGTTTTCCAATATTTGTTGGATTTGAAGTATTTGGTTCATCACGAGATGTTTCTAGGTTAGAATAAAACTATTCTTCCGAATGTTTTATCCAGTTAATAACCTTATTTCGAAGTTGTTTTTATTTATTCCAGTTAGAAGAAGTAGGATTGTCTATGGATATGTGTTTTTGTCTATCTCGTTTACGAGCCATTGTTCTAATAGAAGAATCATACCATGGTTTGTCATGAGGGCGCACTCTTACAAGTTTATTTGGAATGCAAAGTTTTATAAGTTCGATAAGTTTGTTCGTAAACATAACAGTTGCTTCATTTACATTAGAATCATGGATAAATTCCCATTTGTACATGTAATAAGATTGTTTAGTCGATCGAAATCGGCATATTTATACAACCAAATGTTTCGTTGAATCGGTTTGCTGTTTATTAAAGGAATTGTAACATGAATGGTAGAAGCATGATGATCACTAACAGTTTGAGGGATAACTATTACTTCACTGTTCAAGCATGAAATGGTATCCGAGACTAATATCGGATCAATTAGTGTAGCAGTATTTGCGGTGACCCTTGTCGCTTGAGTGATAACGTTGTGCATGTTATACAGGGATACTGATTGAGAGAGGCAAGCATTGTGTTTAAATTGGTCTTCATTTATGTCCCCAAGCATGATGACGTTCTTGTTTAAATCAAGCGCTTTATCAATCATGATTTCAAACTAATTCCTTGTTACTTAATCACAATAACCTCCCCTCCAATAATCAAGGTGGAAAGGCAAACAATGTCAGAAAGAAATATTTTAATGCGAAACCGGTCGGAGCGATTCGTAGCTATAAGACGAATCTCGACATTAAATGGTACATTTTACATGCATTGACAAAATTAAATACCATGACATAAACAGCGAACACAAGTACAAATATTGTCGTCGATTTGATTTGTTTCCTTTCGTCAGTTGTGGGTGTTCATGTTTTGGTTTTATTTTTCCATCTGTTTTTTTTCAAAGGCAGAGAAACATTGACAAAACTAGAATATATCCGGTAACTGTGTCTAAAACGGATACGTTAGCATTTACGTCGCCAATGTTTGTGGTTTCGGTTTTGTTATCCTCGCTAAATTAATTTATCCAACACTTACCTAGTTGTCTCAATGTACTGACCAGTTATTTCTACAATGACGGTGTACGGAGTCGGATTCTTGTTATACTTGTCTGTTGCCACAACCGAGAGTTGGAACGAGTTGTTAGGGTACGAATGAAGATCCGCGTTCGTTACTATGGTTCCATCTAGAATTGCGCAATAGATTATGCTTGTACACAAGCTATCATTAATTATTTGAAGATTTATGCGGCAAATACCATCTGTTTTTAAGATATGAAAATGAAGATAGTTGTACGCAATATAATAAATATTAGTACAATACATTTTCAAATTTTACCGAACCACAAAAAAGTAAAGAAAGCAATTTAAGCAAATTCAATAGGCGGAGACTATAGAGTACCGCCGTTGTAATTGATAATTCGTGTATACTTCAATAAATTACCTTTTTATGGACACTTTACATCGTAGATTTTGGATTTGGGGAAAAAAATAATAAATTGCGTCGCTGTGTTGAACGCATTTTTTCAAATTCAAAAAATACAGAATTTATGTGCTAACGAAATAGTCATTTTTATGACGAAATTGTGTGCTGACGAAAATAAATTGGTCAACCCACGGAATCATTAAAAAAAAAAAATTAAAATACTTTTACAGTGAATAGCTTTTTGTGATACATTATTCAGTGCATTTATGTTAACTCGTATTCCCCAAAAGCTAATTTTTTAATCGAACCACTTATTATGGTTATTAAATCTAAAGCACACTCTTAGATCAACTATGGGGCGTTTCCATAACAGGGCGGAAATCTTTATACACTTCGTTACCGCGTAAATGATTCACTCCGCGTAAAATGCTTACTGAACAACCTACTCGGAGACATGATGAATGGGCACGTTGCATTCGGGGTACAGGACAGCATACTGTAGATGACGTTATCGTTTTCCACGTCACTTCCGGTAGCGGTAAACACGGTGTCGGTAGCGCTGAAGTCTTTTGCGACGAGGCTAAGTTTTGTAATAGGCAACCCTATGACGACAGGTAAAATCGTTTGAAGACTCAATAAAACAGTTTGAAGATTCTTAAAGCAACTCAATGGCATCGTGATCCAAAATAAGGTTGATTCTATAAAACTAGTCCTCCGAACAGGCTAATCAAGGACGACACTTTCCGCTGTTATTGTGTTTTTCGTTTAAAGAACTTCAAAGCCGGTGCCAGCGCCAGTGTCGTCCCTTATAAAGCTGTGCGAACTGCACAGGCTTTTCCGGGAAAGCACTAAACGCACATGCATTGAGACACGTTCTCCTAGAGCGAGGATAATTAAATACAATTTCTGTAAAACTATGTAAAACAGGAAATCTCATGGTAAAAATAAAAAAGCTCATTGGGTAAATCTTATGTGTTTGATATGGAAAATTTCAGAAAGAATTTGTTATAAGAAATTCTAACATCTTTTGCTTGCACAAATATAAAATGTTAGTCATTTAGGCAGATGGGATAATCACGTGACAAACATGATGGCGACGTTCATGCCTTGACATGTAGTTTACGGTGTCGTATACTACGGAATCCTTTGAACAGTACAAATATTGTGCGTCGCCGCGACTGCCGCGCAAACTATCGTGTATTGCTTCGTGTGTCTAGTGTCGCCCTTTGAACACGACACACGAAGCGAATCACGATATTTTTCGCGACAGTCGCGGCGACGCACGATGTTTTGTCGCGACAGTCTCGGCAACGCACCATATTTTTCGCGCCAGTCGCGGCAACGTACGATATTTTTCGCGACAGTCGCGGCGACGCACGATATATTTAACACGATATATTGCCTTTTGGACTACCTACACAAACGCGATATATCGTGTTAAATATATCGTGCGTCACCGAGACTGTCGCGCAAAATATCGTGTATCACTTTGTGTGTCTAGTGTCGCCTTTGCTGAAAGAAGGGCGAGATTATACTAGTAGATGGCATTATCCGGATTCCGTAGTATACCATTTATTACGTTTGTTAATTGTTAAAATGTCCCTCACTTTCCAGCCATATCGGCAATAAATGGATAAGCGTGAATAACGTATCAATATTCGCGCTATACATCGACTTTACGCTGTGAAATGTCTTAGCGGGTCACAAAATTACAGCTCCTGCCCTCTTGCTGATATGGTAGGAAAGTGAGCGGCATTTAAACAATTAATACAAGTATTAAAGCGTATAAAACGGCGAAAAATACCTGTCTCGGCATGGACGTCACCATCTTTTTTTGTCACGTGATTACCATATCGTATAAGGCACACAAAGCTGTTTAAACGATTTTAATTAAAACAAACCGTAAGACGTTATATCGGGAGACTAAAGAAATTATATTAAATCAATAAATTTCATAAACCCGTTTTAATTTTAACAAACACGTTTTTTTTTTTGATATCTTAAACATAAATCATGTTTCGGCCATAGCTGTCATCAGTAGTATGATTCGAAGCATAAACACAAGAAGTGACGTCAACGTAATACAGTAAAGTAACGTCGTTTGGCAAACAAAAAGACATAATGCGCAATACAAAGATGGATCAAAGTTGATACAATACTATATATAATAGTATATATATAATATATATATATATATATATATATATATATATATATATATATATATATATATATATATATATATATATATATATATATATATATATATATATATATATATATATATATATATAAGTAATACTAGAATTTATTTTTAAAGTATCTAAAAAACGCTATCTAAAAGTATCTAAATAAAGAATTCTCGCAAGGCGTCCTTAATCAAGCATATGTTGTTCGGCTTAGTGCTAAGGTTGTCGCTCGTCGGTACTTTGTTATCGTTAATATGGACGGTGAAAATCCTCTCCGCCCCTAGACCCCCGCGGCGTCGCTGTACTCAATATGCAGGTTGTAAAAGGGGTTCGTGTCGTAGCTAAGCGACCGCCCCGCAACCGCCTCGCTGACGTAGTAGATCACCCATACTAAAAGAAATCGTGCAGTCGTAAAGACGTCATGAATATGGGACATTCTCAAGAAAACATGTTTATTTATTTTAATTTACTGGCATGTCTTCAAAAGAATGTATGTTTTGTATTATCTGCAAACGCATGCTTGTTTTTGTACATGCAAGTTACTGATGCTTACATCAAATAAACTGTCTTATTCTGTTCTATAAATATACTTCAATTTTGTCTTTTGGCGATTTTAATATTATACATACTGAAAATAGTGGCGTCATAAAGAAGTTGTTTAAATAAAGAACTTGAATGACGTCACTAGATGCAAGAATATGATAATTACTGAAAGCTAATACTTATAACCTAAACTGACGACATAAAAATACTGTTTATACTGAAATTATGTTCATCAATGTTTCTAAAGATAGAAGAAAAATGTAAGCCTATCCTGTATGTATAGATGGACGTGGCGTAATGGATATTGTGTGCGCTTAGCGACTGAGAGGTCATGGGTTCGAATACCACTGCGGAAGCTTTCTTTTGATCCCCAGTCTCAGAGACACCAAGTTACGCAGAAAACAAACTCAATAGCGTTTAATTAAGCCTGAGGTGTTTTATGCAGTAGAGCCAAAATAAATAGGTATATACTGTTTTAAAACTTTTGTGGCGGGCTCGTATTTGACGTTAAACTCGTTATACGTCGGTGACGTTTAAACGCAGTCAGCCGCGTCCTCCGCTAACGTCAACGTCGTGAGTAGCTTTTCCGCAGTCTGCCACTCGTCCAGAGTAGACGCCGTCGGCAAACTCGTTATCTTTGGACCCTTAAATGATACAGTATACATTGGGTTTCGTTTGGAACTTGACTAAACCCATTTATGCCTAGAGTCTTTAAAAAGGCATTGGCAAACAGCGTAGACCCAGATGAGACGCCGCTTGATGCGGCGTCTCATCTGGGTCTGCGCTGTTTGCTTAAAGGAATTTCTGTAAGAAATATTCTAAATATAGAAATAAATATACTCGACATCCCTTTTTTTGGAAATAAATTGATCCAATTTAGAAGGATGGGAGAGTCCACTAGGCATAAATGGGTAAATGTATTTGCTTGAAGTGTCGTTTCGTGCACAGGCACTGTCTAATCTTGAACGACACTTAATGCGCATGCATTTAAACCAATTTTATCAGAAAGACGCTCTCGTGAGGATGTACAAATCAACGTTAATCGCGACGTAAATATCAACGTTTCTTATGACGTAAATATCAACGTTATTCACGACGTAAATATCAACGCTACTCACGAAGTAAATATCAAGATTTACTATAACACGTAAATATCAACGTTACTCAATACGTTAATATCAACGTTACTCACGACGTTTTGGACTTTGACGACGTAAGTATCCGTGGTTTGAAGAAGGTCGTCAGTGCACGTGACGTCAAGATTATACGTTGCCTTTGTCTCAAAGTCCAGGGCCCGTATTCACCAACCACCTAAGTATTAAGGCTAAAATTTCCTTAATTATCTAAGAATTTACCTAAGGCAAAAATTTCCTTAACTTTCTTACTAAGAAAGTCCCTTAGGTAGAACCTAAGGTAAGATTTGTCCTTAAATACTTAGGAAAAATAAATGCGTTTTCGTTTAAAAATAATTCTATAACTGGAATCGTCAAGCCAAAAATATTACTATATTTAGAACATGACGTTAAAAAGTGCTCGCAAAATGGCGGAATGTTATTAGCGCACAAACGTGTTAATGAGAAATATCATTAAAGTAACATTTCTACTCAAAATCAACAAAAATGTCGTATAATTGTTCGTAAAATAAACTTACCCAGTTAAAAATTAGTGTTCCTTATGGCAATTGCCGAATTTTCCATGCCAGATGTGGTCTGGTAAAATAGATGTTTGTAGATACAAATGCTCGTTTTTATTATTGTTTTGCATATACATTCATACGACACATGAACACTAAAATGGTGTTCGTGTGTCGTATGAATAGATATAATCGCGGGAATTAATTGTGGCCACAAATAAATAAAAACGAGCATTTTGTATCTACACAAATCTATGTAATCATACCTCATTTAGCGTTGAAAATTTGGCTATTGCTATAAGGAACACTGATGTTTAAGGTGTTAACTTTATTTTACGAAATACTTACCGAAATTTTCGTAGATTTTGAGCGTTATGGAGACTTTAATATTACGTGTAAATGATGAATAAATAATATAAAAAGTGCAGAATGTAAGAGGTTTACGCTTCCGGCGTCTGTCGAAACAGCTGTCAAAAAATATCTGTATCGATTTTATGCTGTTGTCGTCGATCTCTTAATCAACAACAAACATGTACACAAATTTGGTAAAAAACACGGAAGTGAATGCAGACGATAGTTGGAAAAAAATGGCGAAACAACGAGCGCCCAACTTTACATTACAAGAAAACACCCTCCCCGCTCATTTGATGGGTGAAGAGTACATGAACTTCGGTATGTCCAGGCATAAACTGGACAGACATAGGTTTACCAGCCGTAAGTGTTATTATAATTTTTATCGTACCGGTATATTAATTACTTTAAATAAGTTTATTCCTTAACATCCAAACACTTAAATTGCAGATATTTTTTATGACTTCCTTTTAAAGTATGAACATAATTAAGTATTTTATGGCAGCGATTTTTCCCCTGCTTTATAATGTACCCGTAAAAGGTACTTTCCCAAATGAAGAAAAACTACAATTGCTGTCTGAAAATTTCCCAAAAGGAAGGCAAATGACATCAATTTTGTTCCATAAAAGAGCATTATCTGCAAGTTAACAAATAAAATTATCACTTTGCTTTTGATACCATTGAGCAATTAAAAAACCCTATCATACCCAATTGGAAGATTTCATGACGCGAAATTTCCCAATTTCAGGATTTTTCGCACTAATTTCAACAAATGGGTAAGGTACTTTCCCTAATTGGGGAAGACAAATGGCTGTAATGACGTTTATGTATTAACTATTAAGCCATTGTTGTTATTCAATTTATGAAAGTTCATTGATATTATCAATGTCTTATTGCATTTGATACAATTGTTTTAATATCATTGAGTGCACAGTAACTAACAATTAGAATGTTTGCTTGCAATGCGTTTCACAAAATAAAGTATATTACCCTGTATCTAATTTGATTTTTTATACCCCCGGATTGAATGATCGGGGGTATATTGTTTTTTGCCTGTCTATCTGTCATTCTGTCCCACAACTTTAAACTTGGTCATAACTTTTGCGATATTGACGATGGCAACTTGATATTTTGGCATGCATGTATATCGCGGTACAATGTCTCTACTAAGACAATTGGCATCAAACATGATCTGTAAAAAAACATAATATGGAGATACAAACATAGTAGGCCTATTAATATTCTTTTCCAATTGTATATTTTTTTACCACTGTTATATTTGTAGCATAGTACACTATACCATATTAGAAAAACATATGTACAACAAATAAGACGTTATATTAAAATGTCATTCACAATCCATGCATTTCAGTATAAAAAGAGAATATACGAAAGAAGAATCGCAAATTGGCTCCCAATTAATTATTGGATTTTTTTTGGCATTTTAACCAAATAAGCATGTTTATTGTGCACATTAGAAAAGGTTATCAGAATAAATCATAAACTGTGTGCATATATTGAAAATGTGTTTATATTATTAATGATTAATCAAAAAAAAACATTGAACACTGATTCACAAAGTCGAAGAATTTAATACAATATATATAGCTATGTTTTCGATATTTTGAAAATAACAACATTACCTGAGTGTTTATTGAATGATATCCCATCCGGTTGACATACGCCGGTTCATCCACATGTGGGGCTTGTATTTGGACATGTGTACCATCTATTACCCCAATTACATTCGGAAATCTGGCAATATTGTAGAAATCCTCCTTTATTTGGCGGATTTCTCCCGCAGCAGTTGGTAGATTTATGAATTGTCTTACAATTTCAGGCTCTGTCAACGCATCAGTAACCTGTGTAATTACCCGTGAAACTGTGGGTTGAGAAACCTCATGGACATCACCATCATTTAGTTGAATGGTAGATGTCGCAAAATATTGTAATGAAATGAGATTTTTTTTTATACTGTTCAAACTATTGTTTCTGTTGTTTGTTGGTGCAATTACAGGAGTAAGTAGGTCATTCAGAAATAAAATCCCCTGTCTGTCCAAACGGTAGCGTTCAATAAGTTCAGAATTTTGTAGACTGTCTAGTAAATCTACCCTCTGAATAAAACGTCTAGCCATTCTGAAAAAGCAAATAAACAGAAAAATAGATTGCACTTACTTCATAATTCCGTGTTTAAAGTAATACACATATTCGTAGACATTGCAAAAGGGAAAGATAAACACAATCTGACATGCGATACAGTATAACCACATTGTCAGATATGTAAACACATCCCAGGCACAAGTACATAAAGCCTGCTTGTGTCCTATTATTTTCATCTCTTCAAATATATGATGCATACTGAGAAACGACGTTAAATGATACAAAAATCTATTGTTGTATTCATGAAATGAAATTCGCATTAGATGACAACGATTTTACTTCCAGTAGAGTGTTTAAAAACCGGAGTTTGAAAGTCAACGGAAAACATATCGGTCTCTGATAAGAACGGTGATACATTTCAAAGAAAAAACGTACCTTTGGGATGGATTTTTGTCGAAAAATGACGAAAACCACGAAAACTCGTCTGCTACGACGCCATTTTTAAGGTGATTTCGTTGGACTTAAGGGAGGTGTATGTGTCCCTTAACTTTGAGGGAAAAACGGTCAACCTAAGGCGTATTTCTAAGGTTAGGAGTTTTGTGAATATGACTTAAGGCATTTCCTCAAATTTAAGGGGAAAACATAAAAAAACTTTTAAACAAAACAAATAAATACCACAAAAGCTTAATTCATGGAATAATGAATTTGGGAAACGCATGAGGAAAACGCGTCGTTTATTTTCAGATGTGTTTGTGTTAAATTCGTAAATCGATCGACCCAAGAAATCAAAGAAAATTAATACCCTACAAAAAATAATGATTCTACACTAATACGAGAGATCATGAACTAACCAGTGACGGCGAATGGTCCTCCGTCAGCGCTCGTCATTGAGCAGGTGGCATCAGACTTATCGAAAGTAACAAAATCCAACGTCTTTAACGTCAACGTTCCGCTTACGTCCTCGGCGACGTCACTGGAACCCCAAGGATTAGTAATCAACGGTGCCTACGGAAAAAAGCGTAAAACGTCATCCCAGATACGCATGTGCAGTCCGCACAGGCTAATCTGGGACGAAACTTTCTTTATAAGGTGGATTTTCGTTCAGAGATGACCCCGTTTTCCCAGAGCGAGATACATATAAAAGATATGAGTTGGTTCTGGTCGATAATTTTTATTTGAATAATTATTATTTACGAATAGTGCAACCGCGTTCAATTCATAGAAACATTTATTAAATAGCATTTATTGACAAACATTACTTCCTTGCAATATAGCCACATCTCAGTTAAAATATTCACCAATGAGAATGCAATTAACATCTCACCTTCCTTAGAACTTAAACCTAGCATATGACAAACTTTAAAAGGCTTTAACATGCACACTTCTGTTTCTCTAGAGCGATGAAAAAGAGGCCCTTGACGTACCGTATTGATGATGTTCACAATCAGCGTCTCTCTGACGGTGGACATGGAGTCGCCGCACGTGTTCTCGGCGTTCACGGCTCCGGAACTTTTGAAATCGAATCCGCCCGGATTATGGGCGTACACCAGGTACTCTGCATGGAGATGCAAACACTGCTAAATTGGTCGTTGTCGGCTCATTTCCTACTTAAAAGTACCCCGGGTACTCTTAAGTACTCTCGTAAGTTATAAAATATGCACAAACTACCGGTACACAAAATAAACATACACACACACAAATAATGCATCGTTTCTATCCCTTATGATTAAAGTGATAAGATCAACACACGCTATCATTAAAGTGACATTTATATTGTTATACCGGAACTATTTTTTTACAAATAGCGTGTGTGTTATTTTACAAATATAATAATTTGTAAATTGCAGAAAGTAAAAAGAAAATTCGTTGCATTCTGTGAAAATTGATTTTTATTCACTCATGATCATAAAAAACAATATTTTTATTGATCACCCGTGAATTAAAATCGATATTTCCCAAATCCAACAAATACCCTATATATATATATATATATATATATATATATATATATATATATATATATATATATATATATATATATATATATATATATATATATATAATGAATGACGTAAATGGTGACGTCACGTACGAGTATTTTGCGGTGTTACAGTACTTTGCTCCAAGGGTAGAATGCCCGCGGCAAACGCAGTATCGCTCAAGTAACATGGTGGAACTTGAAATAAACATAAAGAAGATCTTAGACGTAATTTTTTATATTAAAACGACATAGTTTTACCCTTTGATTACAAAAAAAGAAGAAATCCACCTTCGTAGCGTTACTTTTTGTTGACAAAGTGTGATTTTCTATTGACGCAATTATCTTTTTACACATAAACAACATTTTGATTAAACTTAATTTGACGAAAACAATCCGAAGAAAGTGTAATTAAAAAAATAAAAATATCACACTTTTGCTAGAAACATAGAACGCATTGGGTTTAGTAACAATACATTGAGCAATTGATCGACGGAATAGTCTTCCGAAACTTGTGAGCGATCGAGCGCAATACAAGTACAGTGGTATTTAATTTGCGATATTAGAGGTGAGCGTAAGGTGCAAAATAACAAAAGTCATTGTGTAATGATCATCTACCAAGCGCATACAGCTTATTAGATGGTGTCATTTTGCATTAATAACAGTTTAAAGAACAATAAACAGTATGTGTCGTAAAATATGTAGGGTTTACCAAAATGAAACGAATAGAAATAAAAACTATGCTTTAAAAATTAATGCGGGGCAAAATGGACCATGCGGGCGACTAATAATTATATGTAAAAATACGATACTCATTTTGATCAAATGTGTGTAGTGTTAAAGGGGCCTTTTCACAGATTTTGGCATGTTTTGAAGTTTGTAATCAAATACTTTATATTGATAAATGTAAACATGAAATTTTAAAAGCTCCAGTAAAAAATCAAAAATAAAAATTAAAAAAGGATTAAACAAAAAAGTAGCACGCAGCAGGGCTCGAACCAGTGACCCCCGAATTCCTGAAGTAAAAACGTATTAGCAAACTTACCTATCCTGCCAAGCATACATTACATGCGTATTTTATACGTTATATAAGCAATATTCGTAGTTTCACAAATTTAAACGACAACAACAAATTATTCAATCGTTTCGCGCTTTATAATTTTTAGGTTTTTAAATCGTCAAAAGATGCATAAAATGGCTATATTAGACCATGGCAAATGTTCAGTAATACTGTTTCCTCACAAATATCATAAGTAAACCGAAAATTTGCGAATCTGAAACAATTTTTTTTTAATTTTGTTAATTTGCCAAACTGCAAAAAGTTCCCTTTAAAATTGAATAAAGATACGTATATTCAAAGAGGAATAGAAACACTCAATCTCCACGCAGAGTTGTCGTTCCTTGCTCTAACATGCCATCTCTGACATAACAAGAAAATCCTACCAGATTCGGTAGGATTTTTTTTAATATTATACTATGAAAAATTATATTATTTTCATTTATATTTTGAAAATAGTGTTTAAGTTTAGGTTAATAAAAAAAATTGCCTTAATTAAAAAAAGTAAATATAACAACGGTAAAACTATTGTACCACGTGGCTAGGCTTTCATCACGTGGTCGGTTATGAAGGCAAGGGTTTGAACCAGCTATGATGGTTCCAGTCAAATCTCTGCGTGGAGGTTGAGAAACCCTAAACCGCAAGCTGTGGCGTCGTGTAAACAATGACTTCATCATACATATATTAATAGTTTTATCCAAGCAATTATTAAAATTCTTAAATAAACCCGAGTTTATATCATATTGCATATTTCGACAATTAATAGATCTATATTTCCACATCAGGCAAATGGTTTGTGAAATTAAAAATCACAATGTTACACATACCGCCTAAGTCCGATACTGTGAGAGAATATAGCAATGTTTTAGACTGTCGCATAATTGATGTATTTCATGTCGCATAATTGGTGTATTTCATGTATATTCCTTGTTCGGTGTAACTGAATACATAATATCTGTCTTCATGAAGAAATGCATAAATGGGCATCATATGTCGTCGTCAAATAAGACGAAAAAAATGCACCAAGTTATGGCCCATGGCTGGGTTCACTAATTTGTTATGTCTATTGTAAACACATGCAGCACTGTTAATTTGTGTATATTTTCATGTTAAATGACAGGTGACAGTTAAACAAACGTGGTCTCGCTTAATTATTGGCATATATATGCACAAGATATGTAAGTCACACATAAAGCCATCCCGTATCAGGTAATTCAACTCATGTTAAAGTCAATCATCCAGACAGCCGTCACCCAAATTATTTGTCCATTATTGTATAAATTGGCATCTGCGTTGTATGAAGTGCAGTCTTACTTAAACGGCCGAACATACAAGTCGCATTATTGCTGGCTTTCGCAGGATGGGCCCATTGCGGGCTTCGCATGTATCTTGTATTTGACAAACATTTTGGAAACGTTGTGTTGTGTTAATAAGCAGAAATAAAACGCAAAGAAATCAGAAATGAACTTTGTTGGTTACTGTGTCTTTTCCACGAACGATACATAATTACGTGACACAGTACATTTTATGGAGCCGTGTACCATGGATACGACCGAAGTACGATCACAAGTGCGATCACGTGCCGAAAAAATAAAAACATCACAACCACAACGCGACATGAATTCAGGTCAGTTGTTTAAAACAATTATGGCAAACTTGGAGAGGGAATTTCAAAATTTATAAAGTAGAAAATGAAAGTAAAAGGCGTCATGACAACGAAATTTTTAAGAATTGTTTTAAAGAATTTTATGTAGTTAGATGTTAAACATAATAATGATGATAATAAATTATGTATGAACAAATTTTGCAAATATAAAAATTATGCCAATTTTGCATTTATCGGTACATTTTTATAAATAGCGGTGAATTGAGAATAAAAAGAGATTTTTGAGTTTTACATTATTTTTATGAGTTATGGAAATCATTAAATTAAAGGTGTACACACAGAGAGTATTTAAAGAATTTTTATATATATTTTTGGTATTGTTAGAATATAGGATTATGTACGGACTTATGGTTTTTTGCATACTAATACATTTTAAATTGTTAGAATGTTTGTAAATTTTCATTAAATTAAAATGTACGAGAAAAATAAGAGTATTCAAAACAGTTTTGTTTATTATTTTAATTAAGAAAATTTGTGGATGATTTTATTTATTAATATAATAGAAAAACTCGAAGAAGGAACAAATAAAAAAAAAATATTCAAAGAATTTACCTAGTATTTTACATTGGCAGAATTAAGAATTTAGGAATTTAGATTATTTAAGACAGTTTTGTTTATTATTTTAATAAAGAACATAAGGCGGGTTTTGTTTATTAGAACGATAAAGAAAATTAAAGAGGACGAATAAATAAAATTATTGGAAAATTTAAAAATAGTTTTCTGAATTGTAAAAGAAAGAAAATAGGAAATAAGAAAAATAATGTTGATTGCGAATATGAATAGGGCAGACACACAAAAAAAAATATTATGTAAATATGTATATACGTCATTGTGTTGATGCAAATATATGTAGGATATCGGTAATATTGAAGGTCTTGAGTAATTGTAAGTAAGAATTTAATGCGATCTGACGTGTATAGCGCAATGAAAATATAACGATATGTACGCATTAAATTTCTAATATAATTTTTTAAGGGTTACAATTATATTTTATGAGCACGGCTGACTGATCAGCGTTCGGACATACCGAGCCCGAGGTTCTGATAAACCTTAGCGTCCTCATGAGTAAGAGAATTTATCCCTGTGCCATCGAAGCAAATTACGCTATGGACAGAAGATGCGATGTCGCATAAGAATTATTTGAGTAGTTCGATTAGGAGCAAAGACCTGAATTTTGAAGTATACCGATACGTGTTCTTATATTATGAATGCATATATATAAAAGTCTGCCCTGTCATATTTGCGCATTTTTACAAGTGCACAGGTCAAACATGTCAATAAATCTATGCCCAACGGCAAAACTATAGTGATAAAGATGAGGTTTATGAAACCATGATATGAACAGGTACGTCTATCATTACCCATTACTCTAGGTCAATAAAGTGGCGCGCGCCTGTCAAAAATTTACTGGCCGCACGTGCGTAAAATGATTATGCCTAAGGAGGTACACAAGTCATATTAAGTAAATGGCTTGTCAGATGTCAAACTGTCATGTACTTATCCGAAGTTTGTTTTGAGGAATTGACTAATATTTTTTCGTTGTAAAGAATTTATATTTTTGAATAAGATATCACAGTAAGTTGTCATGACGATATTTAACAATAACTAAGGGGATATTTATAAATGTTTGCCATGATTTTGAACAACTGATACTTGTATCACCACGACGCAGATAAAAATATCGAGATTTGAAGACAACGCCGAAGAAGAGCGACTTCGCGAGACAACGCCTTCCACAACGAATAGAAGAAACAAACAACATAATTAGAATGGAACATCACGGCGTTTACTCTCAAAGTGAATACCTGGTTCTATCGCTAAAAGAAGACCAACGCCAGAAGATTTCGAAGGACAACAAGTGACGCAACACTGGACACAATACTTGTGACGTTAAACACTATAGAGTAGATGCAGCCGTTCAACTGTTTGACGTGCGTAGATAACGCATTTGGAATGATACTTCCGAGGCCTAAGACATCAAGGAGAACACTGCTATAGTTAATACCTCGTGAGCATTATGGCCAATAGAAGATCTTAATGTCCCAAGAGAAACGAAGACGCTGGAACCAAGAACAAAAGTACAATCAACAACAACAGAAACAACAATGCGATCACAAAGGTTTTAACATACGTCACAATTGATAAGCAATGCGGTACGCATCAACACCATATCCAGAGACAATATCACGATGGATTCAACAACAGAAACAACGACGTGATGACGGCTGGTTCAGCGACAAAAACAACAGAAACCACGATGACATATCCAGCCTCGATGTGAACCTTGATACGCAGATGAGTGCAATCGACCACGTGCGATTTGCCTACACAGCTTGGCGATAGATAGAGCTTCTTCACGACAAGATAACATCACCTATGAATCAACATAGACAGAAAACAACAAGGGTTAGGGTTAGGGTTAGGGTTGGGGTTAGGGTTAGGGTTAGGGTTAGGGTTAGGGTTAGGGTTAGGGTTAGGGTTAGGGTTAGGGTTAGGGTTAGGTTAGGGTTAGGGTTAGGGTTAGGGTTAGGGTTAGGGTTAGGGTTAGGGTTAGGGTTAGGGTTAGGGTTAGGGTTAGGGTTAGGGTTAGGGTTAGGGTTAGGGTTAGGGTTAGGGTTAGGGCCAAATGGCGTGAATGCCCATTTGGGCATGCCCAAAATTGTTTGATTGGTTGAATTTATCATGTGATATTTATTTACACCATAACAACTTAACCCAAAACCCAGTACCCACCATTACCCACTAACCCAAACCCATTACCCACCATAACCCACTAACCCAAATACATTACCCACCATAACCCAGTAACCCAAATCCATTAGCCACCATATCACCTTAACCCAAAACCCAGTACCCACCATTACCCACTAATCCAAACCCATTACCCACCATTACCCACTAACCCAAATCCATTAGCAACCATAACACCTTAACCCAAAACCCAGTACCCACCATTACCCACTAACCCAAATGCATTACCCACCATAACCCAGTAACCCAAATCCATTAGCCCCAATAACACCTTAACCCAAAACCCAGTACCCACCATTACCCACTAACCCAAACCCATTACCCACCATAACCCACTAACCCAAATCAATTACCCAACATAACACCTTAACACAAAACCCATTACCCACCATAATCCACTAACCCAAACCCATTACCCACCATAACCCACTAACCCAAATACATTATCCACCATAACCCAGTAACCCAAATCCATTAGCCACCATAACACCTTAACCCAAAACCCAGTACCCACCATTACCCATTAACCAAAACCCATTACCCACCATAACCCACTAACCCAAATACATTACCCACCATAACCCAGTAACCCAAATCTATTAGCCACCATAACAACTTAACCCAAAACCCAGTACCCACCATTACCCACTAACCCAAACCCATTACCCACCATAACCCACTAACCCAAATACATTACCCACCATAACCCACTAACCCAAATACATTACCCACCATAGCCCAGTAACCTAAATCTATTAGCCACCATATCAACTTAACCCCAAACCCAGTACCCACCATTACCCACTAACCCATACCCATTACCCACCATAACCCAGTAACCCAAATCCATTAGCCACCATAACACCTTAACCCAAAACCCAGTACCCACCATTGCCCATTAACCCAAACCCATTACCCACCATAACCCACTAACCCAAATACATTACCCACCATAACCTAGTAACCCAAATCCATTAGCCACCATAACACCTTAACCCAAAACCCAGTACCCACCATAACCCACTAACCCAAACCCATTACCTACCATAACCCATTTGATGTCCGTCATGTAAGTTGGTTAACCTAGGTTAACCCACTTAACCCACTTGATGTCCGTCATCTTAGTGGGTTAACCTAGGTTAACCCACTTAGCCCACTTGATGTCCGTCATGTTTGTAGGTTAACCTAGGTTAACCCACCATAACCCACTACCCAAAACCCATTACCCACCATAACCCACTAATCCGGACCCATTACCCACCACAACCCACTAACCCAAACCCATTACCCACCATAACCCACTAACCCAAATACATTACCCACCATAACCCAGTAACCCAAATCCATTAGCCACCATAACACCTTAACCCAAAACTCAGTACCCACCATTACCCACTAACCCAAACCCATTACCCACCATAACCCAGTAACCCAAATCCATTAGCCACCATAACACCTTAACCCAAAACCCAGTACCCACCATTACCCACTAACCCAAAACTCATTACCCACCATAACCCACTAACCCAAACCCATTACCTACCATAACCCATTTGATGTCCGTCATGTAAGTGGAATAACCTAGGTTAACCCACTTAACCCACTTGATGTCCGTCATGTTAGTGGGTTAACCTAGGTTAACCCACTTAGCCCACTTGATGTCCGTCATGTTTGTAGGTTTACCTAGGTTAACCCACCATAACCCACTACCCAAAACCCATTACCCACCATAACCCACTAATCCGGACCCATTACCCACCATAACCCACTAACCCAAACCCATTACCCACCATAACCCACTAACCCAAATACATTATCCACCATAACCCAGTAACCCAAATCCATTAGCCACCATAACACCTTAGCCCAAAACCCAGTACCCACCATTACCCACTAACCCAAACCCATTACCCACCATAACCCAGTAACCTAAATCCATTAGCCACCATAACACCTTAACCCCAAACCCAGTACCCCACCATTACCCACTAACCCACACCCATTACCCACCATAACCCACTAACCCAAATCCATTACCCAACATAACACCTTAACCCAAAACCCAGTACCCACCATAACCCACTAACCCATACCCATTACCCACCATAACCCACTAACCCAAATGCATTACCCACCATAACCCAGTAACCCAAATCCATTAGCCCCAATAACACCTTAACCCAAAACCCATTACCCACCATTACCCACTAACCCAAACCCATTACCCACCATAACCAACTAACCCAAATACATTACCCACCATAACCCAGTTACCCAAATCCATTAGCCACCATATCACCTTAACCCAAAACCCAGTACCCCACCATTACCCACTAACCCAAACCCATTACCCACCATAACCCAGTAACCCAAATCCATTAGCCACAATATCACCTTAACCCAAAACCCAGTACCCACCATTACCCACTAACCCAAACGCATTACCCACCATAACCCAGTAACCCAAATCCATTAGCCACCATAACACCTTAACCCAAAACCCAGTACCCACCATTACCCATTAACCAAAACCCATTACCCACCATAACCCACTAACCCAAATACATTACCCACCATAACCCAGTAACCCAAATCCATTAGCCACCATAACAACTTAACCCAAAACCCAGTACCCACCATTACCCACTAACCCAAACCCATTACCCACCATAACCCACTAACCCAAATACATTACCCACCATAACCCACTAACCCAAATACATTACCCACCATAACCCAGTAACCTAAATCTATTAGCCACCATATCAACTTAACCCCAAACCCAGTACCCACCATTACCCACTAACCCATACCCATTACCCACCATAACCCAGTAACCCAAATCCATTAGCCACCATAACACCTTAACCCAAAACCCAGTACCCACCATTGCCCATTAACCCAAACCCATTACCCACCATGACCCACTAACCCAAATACATTACCCACCATAACCTAGTAACCCAAATCCATTAGCCACCATAACACCTTAACCCAAAACCCAGTACCCACCATAACCCACTAACCCAAACCCATTACCTACCATAACCCATTTGATGTCCGTCATGTAAGTGGGTTAACCTAGGTTAACCCACTTAACCCACTTGATGTCCGTCATCTAAGTGGGTTAACCTAGGTTAACCCACTTAGCCCACTTGATGTCCGTCATGTTTGTAGGTTAACCTAGGTTAACCCACCATAACCCACTACCCAAAACCCATTACCCACCATAACCCACTAATCCGGACCCATTACCCACCATAACCCACTAACCCAAAACCATTACCCACCATAACCCACTAACCCAAATACATTACCCACCATAACCCAGTAACCCAAATCCATTAGCCACCATAACACCTTAACCCAAAACCCAGTACCCACCATTACCCACTAACCCAAACCCATTACCTACCATAACCCATTTGATGTCCGTCATGTAAGTTGGGTTAGGGTTAGGGTTAGGGTTAGGGTTAGGGTTAGGGTTAGGGTTAGGGGTTAGGGTTAGGGTTAGGGTTAGGGTTAGGGTTAGGGTTAGGGTTAGGGTTAGGGTTAGGGTTAGGGTTAGGGTTAGGGTTAGGGTTAGGGTAAGAGCCAAATGGCGTGAATGCCCATTTGGGCATGCCCAAAATTGTTTGATTGGTTGAATTTATCATGTGATATTTATTTACACCATAACAACTTAACCCAAAACCCAGTACCCACCATTACCCACTAACCCAAACCCATTACCCACCATAACCCACTAACCCAAATACATTACCCACCATAACCCAGTAACCCAAATCCATTAGCCACCATATCACCTTAACCCAAAACCCAGTACCCACCATTACCCACTAATCCAAACCCATTACCCCACCATTACCCACTAACCCAAATCCATTAGCAACCATAACACCTTAACCCAAAACCCAGTACCCACCATTACCCACTAACCCAAATGCATTACCCACCATAACCCAGTAACCCAAATCCATTAGCCCCAATAACACCTTAACCCAAAACCCAGTACCCACCATTACCCACTAACCCAAACCCATTACCCACCATAACCCACTAACCCAAATCAATTACCCAACATAACACCTTAACACAAAACCCATTACCCACCATAATCCACTAACCCAAACCCATTACCCACCATAACCCACTAACCCAAATACATTATCCACCATAACCCAGTAACCCAAATCCATTAGCCACCATAACACCTTAACCCAAAACCCAGTACCCACCATTACCCATTAACCAAAACCCATTACCCACCATAACCCACTAACCCAAATACATTACCCACCATAACCCAGTAACCCAAATCTATTAGCCACCATAACAACTTAACCCAAAACCCAGTACCCACCATTACCCACTAACCCAAACCCATTACCCACCATAACCCACTAACCCAAATACATTACCCACCATAACCCACTAACCCAAATACATTACCCACCATAACCCAGTAACCTAAATCTATTAGCCACCATATCAACTTAACCCCAAACCCAGTACCCACCATTACCCACTAACCCATACCCATTACCCACCATAACCCAGTAACCCAAATCCATTAGCCACCATAACACCTTAACCCAAAACCCAGTACCCACCATTGCCCATTAACCCAAACCCATTACCCACCATAACCCACTAACCCAAATACATTACCCACCATAACCTAGTAACCCAAATCCATTAGCCACCATAACACCTTAACCCAAAACCCAGTACCCACCATAACCCACTAACCCAAACCCATTACCTACCATAACCCATTTGATGTCCGTCATGTAAGTTGGTTAACCTAGGTTAACCCACTTAACCCACTTGATGTCCGTCATCTTAGTGGGTTAACCTAGGTTAACCCACTTAGCCCACTTGATGTCCGTCATGTTTGTAGGTTAACCTAGGTTAACCCACCATAACCCACTACCCAAAACCCATTACCCACCATAACCCACTAATCCGGACCCATTACCCACCACAACCCACTAACCCAAACCCATTACCCACCATAACCCACTAACCCAAATACATTACCCACCATAACCCAGTAACCCAAATCCATTAGCCACCATAACACCTTAACCCAAAACTCAGTACCCACCATTACCCACTAACCCAAACCCATTACCCACCATAACCCAGTAACCCAAATCCATTAGCCACCATAACACCTTAACCCAAAACCCAGTACCCACCATTACCCACTAACCCAAAACTCATTACCCACCATAACCCACTAACCCAAACCCATTACCTACCATAACCCATTTGATGTCCGTCATGTAAGTGGAATAACCTAGGTTAACCCACTTAACCCACTTGATGTCCGTCATGTTAGTGGGTTAACCTAGGTTAACCCACTTAGCCCACTTGATGTCCGTCATGTTTGTAGGTTTACCTAGGTTAACCCACCATAACCCACTACCCAAAACCCATTACCCACCATAACCCACTAATCCGGACCCATTACCCACCATAACCCCACTAACCCAAACCCATTACCCACCATAACCCACTAACCCAAATACATTATCCACCATAACCCAGTAACCCAAATCCATTAGCCACCATAACACCTTAGCCCAAAACCCAGTACCCACCATTACCCACTAACCCAAACCCATTACCCACCATAACCCAGTAACCTAAATCCATTAGCCACCATAACACCTTAACCCCAAACCCAGTACCCACCATTACCCACTAACCCACACCCATTACCCACCATAACCCACTAACCCAAATCCATTACCCAACATAACACCTTAACCCAAAACCCAGTACCCCACCATAACCCACTAACCCATACCCATTACCCACCATAACCCACTAACCCAAATGCATTACCCACCATAACCCAGTAACCCAAATCCATTAGCCCCAATAACACCTTAACCCAAAACCCATTACCCACCATTACCCACTAACCCAAACCCATTACCCACCATAACCAACTAACCCAAATACATTACCCACCATAACCCAGTTACCCAAATCCATTAGCCACCATATCACCTTAACCCAAAACCCAGTACCCACCATTACCCACTAACCCAAACCCATTACCCACCATAACCCAGTAACCCAAATCCATTAGCCACAATATCACCTTAACCCAAAACCCAGTACCCACCATTACCCACTAACCCAAACGCATTACCCACCATAACCCAGTAACCCAAATCCATTAGCCACCATAACACCTTAACCCAAAACCCAGTACCCACCATTACCCATTAACCAAAACCCATTACCCACCATAACCCACTAACCCAAATACATTACCCACCATAACCCAGTAACCCAAATCCATTAGCCACCATAACAACTTAACCCAAAACCCAGTACCCACCATTACCCACTAACCCAAACCCATTACCCACCATAACCCACTAACCCAAATACATTACCCACCATAACCCACTAACCCAAATACATTACCCACCATAACCCAGTAACCTAAATCTATTAGCCACCATATCAACTTAACCCCAAACCCAGTACCCACCATTACCCACTAACCCATACCCATTACCCACCATAACCCAGTAACCCAAATCCATTAGCCACCATAACACCTTAACCCAAAACCCAGTACCCACCATTGCCCATTAACCCAAACCCATTACCCACCATAACCCACTAACCCAAATACATTACCCACCATAACCTAGTAACCCAAATCCATTAGCCACCATAACACCTTAACCCAAAACCCAGTACCCACCATAACCCACTAACCCAAACCCATTACCTACCATAACCCATTTGATGTCCGTCATGTAAGTGGGTTAACCTAGGTTAACCCACTTAACCCACTTGATGTCCGTCATCTAAGTGGGTTAACCTAGGTTAACCCACTTAGCCCACTTGATGTCCGTCATGTTTGTAGGTTAACCTAGGTTAACCCACCATAACCCACTACCCAAAACCCATTACCCACCATAACCCACTAATCCGGACCCATTACCCACCATAACCCACTAACCCAAAACCATTACCCACCATAACCCACTAACCCAAATACATTACCCACCATAACCCAGTAACCCAAATCCATTAGCCACCATAACACCTTAACCCAAAACCCAGTACCCACCATTACCCACTAACCCAAACCCATTACCTACCATAACCCATTTGATGTCCGTCATGTAAGTTGGGTTAGGGTTAGGGTTAGGGTTAGGGTTAGGGTTAGGGTTAGGGTTAGGGGTTAGGGTTAGGGTTAGGGTTAGGGTTAGGGTTAGGGTTAGGGTTAGGGTTAGGGTTAGGGTTAGGGTTAGGGTTAGGGTAAGAGCCAAATGGCGTGAATGCCCATTTGGGCATGCCCAAAATTGTTTGATTGGTTGAATTTATCATGTGATATTTATTTACACCATAACAACTTAACCCAAAACCCAGTACCCACCATTACCCACTAACCCAAACCCATTACCCACCATAACCCACTAACCCAAATACATTACCCACCATAACCCAGTAACCCAAATCCATTAGCCACCATATCACCTTAACCCAAAACCCAGTACCCACCATTACCCACTAATCCAAACCCATTACCCACCATTACCCACTAACCCAAATCCATTAGCAACCATAACACCTTAACCCAAAACCCAGTACCCACCATTACCCACTAACCCAAATGCATTACCCACCATAACCCAGTAACCCAAATCCATTAGCCCCAATAACACCTTAACCCAAAACCCAGTACCCACCATTACCCACTAACCCAAACCCATTACCCACCATAACCAACTAACCCAAATACATTACCCACCATAACCCAGTTACCCAAATCCATTAGCCACCATATCACCTTAACCCAAAACCCAGTACCCACCATTACCCACTAACCCAAACCCATTACCCACCATAACCCAGTAACCCAAATCCATTAGCCACAATATCACCTTAACCCAAAACCCAGTACCCCACCATTACCCACTAACCCAAACGCATTACCCACCATAACCCAGTAACCCAAATCCATTAGCCACCATAACACCTTAACCCAAAACCCAGTACCCACCATTACCCATTAACCAAAACCCATTACCCACCATAACCCACTAACCCAAATACATTACCCACCATAACCCAGTAACCCAAATCCATTAGCCACCATAACAACTTAACCCAAAACCCAGTACCCACCATTACCCACTAACCCAAACCCATTACCCACCATAACCCACTAACCCAAATACATTACCCACCATAACCCACTAACCCAAATACATTACCCACCATAACCCAGTAACCTAAATCTATTAGCCACCATATCAACTTAACCCCAAACCCAGTACCCACCATTACCCACTAACCCATACCCATTACCCACCATAACCCAGTAACCCAAATCCATTAGCCACCATAACACCTTAACCCAAAACCCAGTACCCACCATTGCCCATTAACCCAAACCCATTACCCACCATAACCCACTAACCCAAATACATTACCCACCATAACCTAGTAACCCAAATCCATTAGCCACCATAACACCTTAACCCAAAACCCAGTACCCACCATAACCCACTAACCCAAACCCATTACCTACCATAACCCATTTGATGTCCGTCATGTAAGTGGGTTAACCTAGGTTAACCCACTTAACCCACTTGATGTCCGTCATCTAAGTGGGTTAACCTAGGTTAACCCACTTAGCCCACTTGATGTCCGTCATGTTTGTAGGTTAACCTAGGTTAACCCACCATAACCCACTACCCAAAACCCATTACCCACCATAACCCAGTAACCCAAATCCATTAGCCACCATATCACCTTAACCCAAAACCCAGTACCCACCATTACCCACTAATCCAAACCCATTACCCACCATTACCCACTAACCCAAATCCATTAGCAACCATAACACCTTAACCCAAAACCCAGTACCCACCATTACCCACTAACCCAAATGCATTACCCACCATAACCCAGTAACCCAAATCCATTAGCCCCAATAACACCTTAACCCAAAACCCATTACCCACCATTACCCACTAACCCAAACCCATTACCCACCATAACCAACTAACCCAAATACATTACCCACCATAACCCAGTTACCCAAATCCATTAGCCACCATATCACCTTAACCCAAAACCCAGTACCCACCATTACCCACTAACCCAAACCCATTACCCACCATAACCCAGTAACCCAAATCCATTAGCCACAATATCACCTTAACCCAAAACCCAGTACCCACCATTACCCACTAACCCAAACGCATTACCCACCATAACCCAGTAACCCAAATCCATTAGCCACCATAACACCTTAACCCAAAACCCAGTACCCACCATTACCCATTAACCAAAACCCATTACCCACCATAACCCACTAACCCAAATACATTACCCACCATAACCCAGTAACCCAAATCCATTAGCCACCATAACAACTTAACCCAAAACCCAGTACCCACCATTACCCACTAACCCAAACCCATTACCCACCATAACCCACTAACCCAAATACATTACCCACCATAACCCACTAACCCAAATACATTACCCACCATAACCCAGTAACCTAAATCTATTAGCCACCATATCAACTTAACCCCAAACCCAGTACCCACCATTACCCACTAACCCATACCCATTACCCACCATAACCCAGTAACCCAAATCCATTAGCCACCATAACACCTTAACCCAAAACCCAGTACCCACCATTGCCCATTAACCCAAACCCATTACCCACCATAACCCACTAACCCAAATACATTACCCACCATAACCTAGTAACCCAAATCCATTAGCCACCATAACACCTTAACCCAAAACCCAGTACCCACCATAACCCACTAACCCAAACCCATTACCTACCATAACCCATTTGATGTCCGTCATGTAAGTGGGTTAACCTAGGTTAACCCACTTAACCCACTTGATGTCCGTCATCTAAGTGGGTTAACCTAGGTTAACCCACTTAGCCCACTTGATGTCCGTCATGTTTGTAGGTTAACCTAGGTTAACCCACCATAACCCACTACCCAAAACCCATTACCCACCATAACCCACTAATCCGGACCCATTACCCACCATAACCCACTAACCCAAAACCATTACCCACCATAACCCACTAACCCAAATACATTACCCACCATAACCCAGTAACCCAAATCCATTAGCCACCATAACACCTTAACCCAAAACCCAGTACCCACCATTACCCACTAACCCAAACCCATTACCTACCATAACCCATTTGATGTCCGTCATGTAAGTTGGGTTAGGGTTAGGGTTAGGGTTAGGGTTAGGGTTAGGGTTAGGTTAGGGGTTAGGGTTAGGGTTAGGGTTAGGGTTAGGGTTAGGGTTAGGGTTAGGGTTAGGGTTAGGGTTAGGGTTAGGGTTAGGGTAAGAGCCAAATGGCGTGAATGCCCATTTGGGCATGCCCAAAATTGTTTGATTGGTTGAATTTATCATGTGATATTTATTTACACCATAACAACTTAACCCAAAACCCAGTACCCACCATTACCCACTAACCCAAACCCATTACCCACCATAACCCACTAACCCAAATACATTACCCACCATAACCCAGTAACCCAAATCCATTAGCCACCATATCACCTTAACCCAAAACCCAGTACCCCACCATTACCCACTAATCCAAACCCATTACCCACCATTACCCACTAACCCAAATCCATTAGCAACCATAACACCTTAACCCAAAACCCAGTACCCACCATTACCCACTAACCCAAATGCATTACCCACCATAACCCAGTAACCCAAATCCATTAGCCCCAATAACACCTTAACCCAAAACCCAGTACCCACCATTACCCACTAACCCAAACCCATTACCCACCATAACCCACTAACCCAAATCAATTACCCAACATAACACCTTAACACAAAACCCATTACCCACCATAATCCACTAACCCAAACCCATTACCCACCATAACCCACTAACCCAAATACATTATCCACCATAACCCAGTAACCCAAATCCATTAGCCACCATAACACCTTAACCCAAAACCCAGTACCCACCATTACCCATTAACCAAAACCCATTACCCACCATAACCCACTAACCCAAATACATTACCCACCATAACCCAGTAACCCAAATCTATTAGCCACCATAACAACTTAACCCAAAACCCAGTACCCACCATTACCCACTAACCCAAACCCATTACCCACCATAACCCACTAACCCAAATACATTACCCACCATAACCCACTAACCCAAATACATTACCCACCATAACCCAGTAACCTAAATCTATTAGCCACCATATCAACTTAACCCCAAACCCAGTACCCACCATTACCCACTAACCCATACCCATTACCCACCATAACCCAGTAACCCAAATCCATTAGCCACCATAACACCTTAACCCAAAACCCAGTACCCACCATTGCCCATTAACCCAAACCCATTACCCACCATAACCCACTAACCCAAATACATTACCCACCATAACCTAGTAACCCAAATCCATTAGCCACCATAACACCTTAACCCAAAACCCAGTACCCACCATAACCCACTAACCCAAACCCATTACCTACCATAACCCAGTAATTTGGGTTACTGGGTTATGGTGGGTAATGGGTATGGGTTAGTGGGTAATGGTGGGTACTGGGTTTGGGGTTAAGTTGATATGGTGGCTAATGGATTTGGGTTACTGGGTTATGGTGGGTAATGTATTTGGGTTAGTGGGTTATGGTGGGTAATGGGTTTTGGTTAATGGGTAATGGTGGGTACTGGGTTTTGGGTTAAGGTGTTATGGTGGCTAATGGATTTGGGTTACTGGGTTATGGTGGGTAATGCGTTTGGGTTAGTGGGTAATGGTGGGTACTGGGTTTTGGGTTAAGGTGATATTGTGGCTAATGGATTTGGGTTACTGGGTTATGGTGGGTAATGGGTTTGGGTTAGTGGGTAATGGTGGGTACTGGGTTTTGGGTTAAGGTGATATGGTGGCTAATGGATTTGGGTAACTGGGTTATGGTGGGTAATGTATTTGGGTTAGTTGGTTATGGTGGGTAATGGGTTTGGGTTAGTGGGTAATGGTGGGTAATGGGTTTTGGGTTAAGGTGTTATTGGGGCTAATGGATTTGGGTTACTGGGTTATGGTGGGTAATGCATTTGGGTTAGTGGGTTATGGTGGGTAATGGGTATGGGTTAGTGGGTTATGGTGGGTACTGGGTTTTGGGTTAAGGTGTTATGTTGGGTAATGGATTTGGGTTAGTGGGTTATGGTGGGTAATGGGTGTGGGTTAGTGGGTAATGGTGGGTACTGGGTTTGGGGTTAAGGTGTTATGGTGGCTAATGGATTTAGGTTACTGGGTTATGGTGGGTAATGGGTTTGGGTTAGTGGGTAATGGTGGGTACTGGGTTTTGGGCTAAGGTGTTATGGTGGCTAATGGATTTGGGTTACTGGGTTATGGTGGATAATGTATTTGGGTTAGTGGGTTATGGTGGGTAATGGGTTTGGGTTAGTGGGTTATGGTGGGTAATGGGTCCGGATTAGTGGGTTATGGTGGGTAATGGGTTTTGGGTAGTGGGTTATGGTGGGTTAACCTAGGTAAACCTACAAACATGACGGACATCAAGTGGGCTAAGTGGGTTAACCTAGGTTAACCCACTAACATGACGGACATCAAGTGGGTTAAGTGGGTTAACCTAGGTTATTCCACTTACATGACGGACATCAAATGGGTTATGGTAGGTAATGGGTTTGGGTTAGTGGGTTATGGTGGGTAATGAGTTTTGGGTTAGTGGGTAATGGTGGGTACTGGGTTTTGGGTTAAGGTGTTATGGTGGCTAATGGATTTGGGTTACTGGGTTATGGTGGGTAATGGGTTTGGGTTAGTGGGTAATGGTGGGTACTGAGTTTTGGGTTAAGGTGTTATGGTGGCTAATGGATTTGGGTTACTGGGTTATGGTGGGTAATGTATTTGGGTTAGTGGGTTATGGTGGGTAATGGGTTTGGGTTAGTGGGTTGTGGTGGGTAATGGGTCCGGATTAGTGGGTTATGGTGGGTAATGGGTTTTGGGTAGTGGGTTATGGTGGGTTAACCTAGGTTAACCTACAAACATGACGGACATCAAGTGGGCTAAGTGGGTTAACCTAGGTTAACCCACTAAGATGACGGACATCAAGTGGGTTAAGTGGGTTAACCTAGGTTAACCAACTTACATGACGGACATCAAATGGGTTATGGTAGGTAATGGGTTTGGGTTAGTGGGTTATGGTGGGTACTGGGTTTTGGGTTAAGGTGTTATGGTGGCTAATGGATTTGGGTTACTAGGTTATGGTGGGTAATGTATTTGGGTTAGTGGGTTATGGTGGGTAATGGGTTTGGGTTAATGGGCAATGGTGGGTACTGGGTTTTGGGTTAAGGTGTTATGGTGGCTAATGGATTTGGGTTACTGGGTTATGGTGGGTAATGGGTATGGGTTAGTGGGTAATGGTGGGTACTGGGTTTGGGGTTAAGTTGATATGGTGGCTAATAGATTTAGGTTACTGGGTTATGGTGGGTAATGTATTTGGGTTAGTGGGTTATGGTGGGTAATGTATTTGGGTTAGTGGGTTATGGTGGGTAATGGGTTTGGGTTAGTGGGTAATGGTGGGTACTGGGTTTTGGGTTAAGTTGTTATGGTGGCTAATAGATTTGGGTTACTGGGTTATGGTGGGTAATGTATTTGGGTTAGTGGGTTATGGTGGGTAATGGGTTTTGGTTAATGGGTAATGGTGGGTACTGGGTTTTGGGTTAAGGTGTTATGGTGGCTAATGGATTTGGGTTACTGGGTTATGGTGGATAATGTATTTGGGTTAGTGGGTTATGGTGGGTAATGGGTTTGGGTTAGTGGATTATGGTGGGTAATGGGTTTTGTGTTAAGGTGTTATGTTGGGTAATTGATTTGGGTTAGTGGGTTATGGTGGGTAATGGGTTTGGGTTAGTGGGTAATGGTGGGTACTGGGTTTTGGGTTAAGGTGTTATTGGGGCTAATGGATTTGGGTTACTGGGTTATGGTGGGTAATGCATTTGGGTTAGTGGGTAATGGTGGGTACTGGGTTTTGGGTTAAGGTGTTATGGTTGCTAATGGATTTGGGTTAGTGGGTAATGGTGGGTAATGGGTTTGGATTAGTGGGTAATGGTGGGTACTGGGTTTTGGGTTAAGGTGATATGGTGGCTAATGGATTTGGGTTACTGGGTTATGGTGGGTAATGTATTTGGGTTAGTGGGTTATGGTGGGTAATGGGTTTGGGTTAGTGGGTAATGGTGGGTACTGGGTTTTGGGTTAAGTTGTTATGGTGTAAATAAATATCACATGATAAATTCAACCAATCAAACAATTTTGGGCATGCCCAAATGGGCATTCACGCCATTTGGCTCTTACCCTAACCCTCTAACCCAAACCCTAACCCTAACCCTAACCCTAACCCTAACCCTAACCCTAACCCTAACCCTAACCCTAACCCTAACCCTAACCCTAACCCTAACCCTAACCTAACCCCTAACCCTAACCCTAACCCTAACCCTAACCCTAACCCTAACCCTAACCCTAACCCTAACCCTAACCCTAACCCTAACCCTAACCCTAACCTTGTTGTTTTCTGTCTATGTTGATTCATAGGTGATGTTATCTTGTCGTGAGAAGCTCTATCTATCGCCAAGCTGTGTAGGCAAATCGCACGTGGTCGATTGCACTCATCTGCGTATCAAGGTTCACATCGAGGCTGGATATGTCATCGTGGTTTCTGTTGTTTTTGTCGCTGAACCAGCCGTCATCACGTCGTTGTTTCTGTTGTTGAATCCATCGTGATATTGTCTCTGGATATGGTGTTGATGCGTACCGCATTGCTTATCAATTGTGACGTATGTTAAAACCTTTGTGATCGCATTGTTGTTTCTGTTGTTGTTGATTGTACTTTTGTTCTTGGTTCCAGCGTCTTCGTTTCTCTTGGGACATTAAGATCTTCTATTGGCCATAATGCTCACGAGGTATTAACTATAGCAGTGTTCTCCTTGATGTCTTAGGCCTCGGAAGTATCATTCCAAATGCGTTATCTACGCACGTCAAACAGTTGAACGGCTGCATCTACTCTATAGTGTTTAACGTCACAAGTATTGTGTCCAGTGTTGCGTCACTTGTTGTCCTTCGAAATCTTCTGGCGTTGGTCTTCTTTTAGCGATAGAACCAGGTATTCACTTTGAGAGTAAACGCCGTGATGTTCCATTCTAATTATGTTGTTTGTTTCTTCTATTCGTTGTGGAAGGCGTTGTCTCGCGAAGTCGCTCTTCTTCGGCGTTGTCTTCAAATCTCGATATTTTTATCTGCGTCGTGGTGATACAAGTATCAGTTGTTCAAAATCATGGCAAACATTTATAAATATCCCCTTAGTTATTGTTAAATATCGTCATGACAACTTACTGTGATATCTTATTCAAAAATATAAATTCTTTACAACGAAAAAATATTAGTCAATTCCTCAAAACAAACTTCGGATAAGTACATGACAGTTTGACATCTGACAAGCCATTTACTTAATATGACTTGTGTACCTCCTTAGGCATAATCATTTTACGCACGTGCGGCCAGTAAATTTTTGACAGGCGCGCGCCACTTTATTGACCTAGAGTAATGGGTAATGATAGACGTACCTGTTCATATCATGGTTTCATAAACCTCATCTTTATCACTATAGTTTTGCCGTTGGGCATAGATTTATTGACATGTTTGACCTGTGCACTTGTAAAAATGCGCAAATATGACAGGGCAGACTTTATATATATGCATTCATAATATAAGAACACGTATCGGTATACTTCAAAATTCAGGTCTTTGCTCCTAATCGAACTACTCAAATAATTCTTATGCGACATCGCATCTTCTGTCCATAGCGTAATTTGCTTCGATGGCACAGGGATAAATTCTCTTACTCATGAGGACGCTAAGGTTTATCAGAACCTCGGGCTCGGTATGTCCGAACGCTGATCAGTCAGCCGTGCTCATAAATATAATTGTAACCCTTAAAAAATTATATTAGAAATTTAATGCGTACATATCGTTATATTTTCATTGCGCTATACACGTCAGATCGCATTAAATTCTTACTTACAATTACTCAAGACCTTCAATATTACCGATATCCTACATATATTTGCATCAACACAATGACGTATATACATATTTACATAATATTTTTTTTTGTGTGTCTGCCCTATTCATATTCGCAATCAACATTATTTTTCTTATTTCCTATTTTCTTTCTTTTACAATTCAGAAAACTATTTTTAAATTTTCCAATAATTTTATTTATTCGTCCTCTTTAATTTTCTTTATCGTTCTAATAAACAAAACCCGCCTTATGTTCTTTATTAAAATAATAAACAAAACTGTCTTAAATAATCTAAATTCCTAAATTCTTAATTCTGCCAATGTAAAATACTAGGTAAATTCTTTGAATATTTTTTTTTTATTTGTTCCTTCTTCGAGTTTTTCTATTATATTAATAAATAAAATCATCCACAAATTTTCTTAATTAAAATAATAAACAAAACTGTTTTGAATACTCTTATTTTTCTCGTACATTTTAATTTAATGAAAATTTACAAACATTCTAACAATTTAAAATGTATTAGTATGCAAAAAACCATAAGTCCGTACATAATCCTATATTCTAACAATACCAAAAATATATATAAAAATTCTTTAAATACTCTCTGTGTGTACACCTTTAATTTAATGATTTCCATAACTCATAAAAATAATGTAAAAACTCAAAAATCTCTTTTTATTCTCAATTCACCGCTATTTATAAAAATGTACCGATAAATGCAAAATTGGCATAATTTTTATATTTGCAAAATTTGTTCATACATAATTTATTATCATCATTATTATGTTTAAACAATCTAACTACATAAAATTCTTTAAAACAATTCTTAAAAATTTCGTTGTCATGACGCCTTTTACTTTCATTTTCTACTTTATAAATTTTGAAATTCCCTCTCCAAGTTTGCCATAATTGTTTTTTAAACAACTGACCTGAATTCATGTCGCGTTGTGGTTGTGATGTTTTTATTTTTTTCGGCACGTGATCGCACTTGTGATCGTACTTCGGTCGTATCCATGGTACACGGCTCCATAAAATGTACTGTGTCACGTAATTATGTATCGTTCGTGGAAAAGACACAGTAACCAACAAAGTTCATTTCTGATTTCTTTGCGTTTTATTTCTGCTTATTAACACAACACAACGTTTCCAAAATGTTTGTCAAATACAAGATACATGCGAAGCCCGCAATGGGCCCATCCTGCGAAAGCCAGCAATAATGCGACTTGTATGTTCGGCCGTTTAAGTAAGACTGCACTTCATACAACGCAGATGCCAATTTATACAATAATGGACAAATAATTTGGGTGACGGCTGTCTGGATGATTGACTTTAACATGAGTTGAATTACCTGATACGGGATGGCTTTATGTGTGACTTACATATCTTGTGCATATATATGCCAATAATTAAGCGAGACCACGTTTGTTTAACTGTCACCTGTCATTTAACATGAAAATATACACAAATTAACAGTGCTGCATGTGTTTACAATAGACATAACAAATTAGTGAACCCAGCCATGGGCCATAACTTGGTGCATTTTTTTCGTCTTATTTGACGACGACATATGATGCCCATTTATGCATTTCTTCATGAAGACAGATATTATGTATTCAGTTACACCGAACAAGGAATATACATGAAATACACCAATTATGCGACATGAAATACATCAATTATGCGACAGTCTAAAACATTGCTATATTCTCTCACAGTATCGGACTTAGGCGGTATGTGTAACATTGTGATTTTTAATTTCACAAACCATTTGCCTGATGTGGAAATATAGATCTATTAATTGTCGAAATATGCAATATGATATAAACTCGGGTTTATTTAAGAATTTTAATAATTGCTTGGATAAAACTATTAATATATGTATGATGAAGTCATGTTTACACGACGCCACAGCTTGCGGTTTAGGGTTCTCAACCTCCACGCAGAGATTTGACTGGAACCATCATAGCTGGTTCAAACCCTTGCCTTCATAACCGACCACGTGATGAAAGCCTAGCCACGTGGTACAATAGTTTTACCGTTGTTATATTTACTTTTTTTAATTAAGGCAATTTTTTTTATTAACCTAAACTTAAACACTATTTTCAAAATATAAATGAAAATAATATAATTTTCATAGTATAATATTAAAAAAATCCTACCGAATCTGGTAGGATTTTCTTGTTATGTCAGAGATGGCATGTTAGAGCAAGGAACGACAACTCTGCGTGGAGATTGAGTGTTTCTATTCCTCTTTGAATATACGTATCTTTATTCAATTTTAAAGGGAACTTTTTGCAGTTTGGCAAATTAACAAAATTAAAAAAAAATTGTTTCAGATTCGCAAATTTTCGGTTTACTTATGATATTTGTGAGGAAAACAGTATTACTGAACATTTGCCATGGTCTAATATAGCCATTTATGCATCTTTTGACGATTTAAAAACCTAAAAATTATAAAGCGCGAAACGATTGAATAATTTGTTGTTGTCGTTTAAATTTGTGAAACTACGAATATTGCTTATATAACGTATAAAATACGCATGTAATGTATGCTTGGCAGGATAGGTAAGTTTGCTAATACGTTTTACTTCAGGAATTCGGGGGGTCACTGGTTCGAGCCTGCTGCGTGCTACTTTTTTGTTTAATCCTTTTTTAATTTTATTTTTGATTTTTTTACTGGAGCTTTTAAAATTTCATGTTTACATTTATCAATATAAAGTATTTGATTACAAACTTCAAAAACATGCCAAAATCTGTGAAAAGGCCCCTTTAACACTACACACATTTGATCAAAATGAGTATCGTATTTTTACATATAATTATTAGTCGCCCGCATGGTCCATTTTGCCCCGCATTAATTTTTAAAGCATAGTTTTTATTTCTATTCGTTTCATTTTGGTAAACCCTACATATTTTACGACACATACTGTTTATTGTTCTTTAAACTGTTATTAATGCAAAATGACACCATCTAATAAGCTGTATGCGCTTGGTAGATGATCATTACACAATGACTTTTGTTATTTTGCACCTTACGCTCACCTCTAATATCGCAAATTAAATACCACTGTACTTGTATTGCGCTCGATCGCTCACAAGTTTCGGAAAGACTATTCCGTCGATCAATTGCTTCAATGTATTGTTACTAAACCCAATGCGTTCTATGTTTCTAGCAAAAGTGTGATATTTTTATTTTTTAATTACACCTTTCTTCGGATTGTTTTCGTCAAATTAAGTTTAATCAAAATGTTGTTTATGTGTAAAAAGATAATTGCGTCAATAGAAAATCACACTTTGTCAACAAAAAGTAACGCTACGAAGGTGGATTTCTTCTTTTTTTGTAATCAAAGGGTAAAACTATGTCGTTTTAATATAAAAAATTACGTCTAAGATCTTCTTTATGTTTATTTCAAGTTCCACCATGTTACTTGAGCGATACTGCGTTTGCCGCGGGCATTCTACCCTTGGAGCAAGAAGTACTGTAACACCCGCAAAATACTCGTACGTGACGTCACCATTACGTCATTCATTATATATATATATATATATATATATATATATATAACTATATATATATATATATATATATATATATATATATATATATATATATATATAGGGTATTTGTTGGATTTGGGAAATATCGATTTTAATTCACGGGTGATCAATAAAAATATTGTTTTTTTATGATCATGAGTGAATAAAAATCAATTTTTCACAGAATGCAACGAATTTTCTTTTTACTTTCTGCAATTTACAAATTATTATATTTGTAAAATAAACACACACGCTATTTGTAAAAACATAGTTCCGGTTTATACAATATAAATGTCACTTTAATGATAGCGTGTGTTGATCTTATCACTTTAATCATAAGGGATAGAAACGATGCATTATTGTGTGTGTGTATGTTTATTTTGTGTACCGGTAGTTTGTGCATATTTTATAACTTACGAGAGTACTTAAGAGTACCCGGGGTACTTTTAAGTAGGAAATGAGCCGACAACGACCAATTTAGCAGTGTTTGCATCTCCATGCAGAGTACCTGGTTGTACGCCCATAATCCGGGCGGATTCGATTTCAAAAGTTCCGGAGCCGTGAACGCCGAGAACACGTGCGGCGACTCCATGTCCACCGTCAGAGAGACGCTGATTGTGAAACATCATCAATACGGTACGTCATATTCAAAAACTCCTAACCTT